>NW_026057584.1:47396194-47548923 GCF_023721935.1 Panthera uncia
AGGTCTGTAGGTTTTCTTTCTTTCTGAGAAATTTTCTTTCGTTTCTGAGATTTTCTTTCTTTCGTTCTTTGTTTTTAAGTTTTTACTTATTTATTTTTGCGAGAGAGAGAAAGAGAGCATGAGCAGAGTAGGGGCAGAGAGAGGGGGACAGAGGATCTGAAGCGGGCTCTGTGCAGACAGCAGAGAGCAGGAACCGGGAGATCATGACCTTAGCAGAAGGTAGATGTCCAACCACCCAACTGACTGAAGCAACCAGGCGCCCCTCTGAGATTTTCTAAATATGCATACCTGAATTTATGTGCTTCTACAAATACAAATTATACTACCTCTTTCGTTATTCCCTCTTTTGTGTTCACAAAATTTCCCCCCATTTCTTCTGTGGAAACAGTATGCGCCAATCCCTAGATAGTCCTGAAAATGCTGCTTATTTGTGCCACTATTAGGCTTGGTCACCTAGTTTATTGTATTAGTGCTATCATGTCAGTATAATATGGGAAGAGGTTTGGGATCCTAGGCTACCTTGTTTGGAACTTGGGCAGTCTTTTCTCAATGGTAATTCTAATCCTGGTTGGTTTCTTTCCGAATGCATAGAAACAGTATTATAATTCTATAATCTTAATTGTGCAAAACAAGCAAACAAAAAACTCCATGCTAGTTATTTTAAATTTATCTTACAGACACCGAGTAGCATTAAATTGAGCTATTTTCCTCAGTGTCTTTGTTCTTTGGTTTTGGTTTTGATACAAGTCTATTCTTCCTTAGCTGATTAAACCCATGTATTTTTAAAATGTTATTTAAATTTGAATCTGTCTATATATTGTATTTTTATCCTCATGATATTAATCCCAAGTTTTCTAAATGGTCTTTTCCTGATAACTTAGGTTTCTGGGCTTTTCTAGAAAACAAGGTCATTTCAGCTATTTGTGCCTTTTTTGATATGTAAAATGTTGGTGAAATATTTGGTGCAATTTTACTGGATTGGGCTCCAAGTCATAGGAAATAATGAGGAATGTCAGATATTACATTAAAAATCCTTATCAGATTCTCCAGGAGGGTGAGATTTTGTTGTTGTTGTTGTTGTTGTTAAATTTTAACTTCTTGGAGATTAGGGTTATTTCATCTTTACTTACCCCTACCTGGATGATCTGAGTTGTGAATAGGCACACTTTGTGTATGTGGTCAGTATGGAGCCCAGTGTAGGTAATTTGGCTTTTTATTATGAACACTTAAATTCATTTGAGGTAGAAACATATTTAATTAATGATGACAAGACCGATTTTCGGGTATGACAGAAGGGTCTAGACCTCCTTAACCAGGGCATAGACCACATCTACTATGTGTTTTGAGGTTTAAGAAGGGGAAAATAAATTGCAAGAGGTAAGCTGAAAGAAAATAATGGTAAATATTTGTGAATATTTAAGCAAAAGTAGTAGAAGAAAATGTAAAGTAGATTTATTGATGTACGTGATATGGGAAGATAGAAATAGTGCAAGTTATACTGAAGTTATTAATAGTAAAGTTAACTGGGGCCTAAGGTGAGAGAAAGTTCATGCTCCAGTACCATGCAATAGTAACAAGCAGAATGTTTTGCTGTTCTACATGCTTCATCAGGCTCAAAAGTTAAAATGCCATTGCTTCCTTTGAACTTGCCTGTCATGTTTTATTTCATGATAAATTATACAATATTACCTTCATAAACAGCATCTGAACCGTAAGGAGCCTCTTTTCTCTAGTTATTTGGAAAGACAAACAACTCTGCATGCTCTAAAATAAATGATGTTTCTTCTAATTCCAAGATTTTAATTGTTGAATTGTAATCACAAGGTATAGATGATATATTTGTTTAATTAAGAAAGTCTGATGTTCATGAGGAAATAAGAAAATGTGCAGCAGTGGCATATAAGAGTCAACACCAAGGGCTAAGATTTTCACGACTGAATTATCTTTGTGTCTACAATTAAATACAATTCATCTATCACATCATATTTAAGGGAGATAGTTTAAAATGCTTTAGGGGCGCCTGGGTGGCTCAGTCGGTTAAGCGTCCAACTTCAGCTCAGGTCATGATCTCACCATCTGTGAGTTCGAGCCCCGCATCCGGCTCTGTGCTGACAGCTCAGAGCCTGGAGCCTGCTTTGGATTGTGTGTCTCCCTCTGTCTCTGCCCCTCCCCTGCTCATGTTCTGTCTCTCTTTGTCTCAAAAATAAATAAAAACATTAAAAAAATAAAATGCTTTATATGTTTATGAATCTGTAGTTTACATTGTATTCATCTGAACACCTAAAAACTTGGCTTTGAAGTAATTTTGGGTTGTATAATTTATTAGCAGCTTAATTTTTTTCATCTTTGACTCCATTTGGGTATATGAATTTAAAATGAATTCAGTTAAAGGGCAAATAAACAATGATGAAAATAGGATGGGAGTGACAATAAATTGTTCCCATTTGGTAGAAAGGCAAGAGAACTGCAGTGGGAGTCAGACCATGTCAATTCTGGTCCCAGGTCAACTTTCACTCATGATGGCACCTTTATCTTCCAGAACCCCTGTGACATAAACTGGATAGTTGTTTAACAAATAAGATTCCCTTTTCCTGTTGGACATACACACTTTTTTGCATTTTAGAAGTGCCCATTTGACTGAATTATGGCCAATGAACTCTCATACAAGTGATGTACACCATTTCTAGTCCTGGTGCACAAAAATTCCCACAGGCAAATGTTTCTTTCTTTACTCATTTGCTGAATGGAGAAGACTCAAAGCCCTGGTGACGGGCAGGTTCACAAGACAAAATAATCCCGGGACCCTGAATGACTTCATGAAGCAGAACTCCTTTTGTGGTTTCAAATTGAGCTATTGTCTGAGTTAAAAATAAGCATTTTTGCATTAAGTTACTGAAAATTTGAGGTTATTAGAGCAATTAGCCTTCTCACTAATACAATAGACAGGTTTCCTTCTGGTTTTAAATTCATGATTTGCCAAAAATCATGAAGAGTGAGCTTTGAATGTGAAGACATTTTCAAAAGCAAAAACCTTTATAAACCTAAGTAAAATTTTTCTAGTAGTCAAGGTAGACCCCCCAGAAATATTCAAAATCATTTACATTGAATATATTTTATTTTATTTTATTTATTTTTTTTAACGTTTATTTTTGAGACAGAGAGAGACAGAGCATGAACAGAGGAGTGGCAGAGAGAGAGGGAGACACAGAATCAGAAGCAGGCTCCAGGCTCTGAGCCATCAGCCCAGAGCCCGACTTGGGGCTGGAACTCACGGACGGCGATGTCGTGACCTGAGTTGAAGTCCGTCGCTTAACCGACTGAGCCACCCAGGCGCCCCATACATTGAATATATTTTAAAATATAAATGTTTATTCATTTTGAGAGACAACCTGAGGAGAGGGGCAGAGAGAGAGGAGGACAGAGGATCCGAAGCAGGCTCCATGCTGTCAGCACAGAGCCCAATTTGGAGCTTGAACTCACGAACTGTGAGATTATGACATGAGCTGAAGCTCAACTGACTGATTCACCCAGGCACCCTAATATTTATTTGAATAAGGCAGTGCTTATTCAAGTGTTTTGCACAATTTCAATATGCATAATCTTTAGTCACCATAGTTTAAACGACACCGGTTTTCCGATAGCACATTTCACATTTCAGTTGTTACCGTGTATTAACTGAGCATAAAATACAGACTTCACTTCTCTTCACTAGAACTTTGGTCCACAAATTACTACATAAATAACAGATATACATTATGATTAGTGACCAATCATGTCATTTCTTTCAAAAGATGTTGGTGATTTTCCCAGTGTGCATATTATTAAATTAATGTCGAATGCAAAGTTGTCTAGCTTCTTTGTCGTCCATTGCTAAACCCCTGTGACACTTTACACAGATGGATACTTGGAAGAGGAAATTGGCTAACCAATGTGAAAGTAAGGAAACAAAAGATGATAGTGTTGGAAGTGAAATTCCAATTGAATGTAAATGTAGTTCTAGAAGGAATAGATCACTGTGGGCATATTAACACTGCCAACAGAGAGATTAGATATGGAGCCAGGGGAATTTAGTAATGGTGAACTTATTAACATACACCAGGAAAGGAGTTGTGATGAAAAAGAGAGAGATGTCCCAGAGAAAGTGGCATTGGCATAAAACTTAACATTAAAGGAGTATTTGGGGATATGTCATGACATTGAAAATACAAAGATAAAATGGGAGAAGCCGATCCAAACAGGAATATCACAATTTTCAAGGCATAAAAGAGGTGCTTGCTCTATGTTGTAGTATATGGCAAGGAAACACATTCACAGTACTCCTTATAAAAATTTTAAAGCGAAGAATTAAAGCATTTTAATTCTTAATGGTTCTGTTTTAAATTATAGTATGTTGAATAAATATCATCTTTACTATTTTTTTCATTTCCCTATATATTTATAACCAACCTAAGAGAGTTTTAAATGTTTTGACAAAAAATTATGAGTCACAATATAATTCTAAATCTTCCAATTGGTTATGAAGATCAGTTTGTACAATTTCAGCTTTTACAGTCCTTTCACATGGGTGGATCTTTTCTGGATTCTCTGTGTGGTTCTATTTACGCAGACACCTAATCTAATACCAATACTACACTGTCTTGATTACTAGAGATTTATACTAAGTCTTCAAAACACCCTAACAAATTTTGTTGGTTTTCAAAATTGTTTTGGCTATTCTATGCTCTTTGCACTTCTGTAATTTTCAAAATCAACTTATCAATTAAAAAATATCCTTCTGGGATTATGATTGGCATTATTATTGAATCTATAGCTCATTTTTGGAGCAATTGTTATATAGTTTGAATCTTCTGGGGAGTTGAAGATGGTGTATCTCTCCATATATTTTGGTCTACTCTAATTTCTCTAAGCGATATCTGTAATTTTCATTCTATAGATCTTATATATGTTATGATTATCTCTGCTAAGTATTTCCTTTTTAAATTTATACTAGTATATATGAAATAATTTTATTTTATTTTAAAGTTTATTTATTTTGAGAGAGAGAGCAAGCAAGTGGGGGAGGGCTGAGAAAGAGGGAGAGAGAGAGAATCCCAAGCAGGCTCCCCGCTGAACTGCAGAGCCTGATGTGGTGCTTGATCTCCAGAACCCATGAGATCATGACTTGAGCTGAAATCAAGACTGTGTCACCTAGGCACCCTGAAATCATTTTTAACATTCACATAATTTAAAAGATTTTTTATTTTTAAGTAATCTCTACACCCAATGTGGGGCTTGGACTTACAACCCTGAGAGTCCCAGGCTCTACTGACTGATCCAGCCAGGGCTCCTGACATTGCACATAATTGAAAAAAAAAATTAATGTTTATTTATTTTTGAGAGAGACAGAGAGACAGAGCTTGAGTGGGGGAGGGGGAGAGAGAGAGAGAGAGAGAGAGGGAGACACAGAATCTTTAGCAGGCTTCAGGCTCTGAGCTGTTAGCACAGAGCCTGATGTGGGGCTTAAACCCACGAACCATGAAGCTGAAGACAGACGCTTAACCAACCGAGTCACCCAGGTTCCCCTTACATAATTTTTTAAAGTGGGTATTTATATTCATATATTTATATATTTATATCTTCAGTTCTTTGGATAAATACCTACGAGTGGACTTTTAGATCATTGGTAAGTATAAGGTTAATTTTGTGAGAGAGTGCCAAACTGTTCCTGAGTGTCTGTACTTTAAATATTTTTAGTTGTATCTTATAATTTGATACATTTTCCATTTTCATTAAGTTTAAAGTATTAGAAAATTTCCATTGTGATTTTGTCTTTGAACCAGTGGTCATTTAGAAATATGTTGTTTAATTTCTTAATACATAAGGATTATTATATTAATATTGCTTTCTCTTATTGATTTATAGTTTATATACATAAAAAGCTTAGATCAAGAATTATATTCTATATGATTTCAATGTATTTTAAAAAATTTTTAGATGTTTTCTTTATTTTTGAGAGAGAAAGTGCAAGCAGGGGAGGGACAGAAGATCTGAAGCAGGCTATGTGCTGATAGGAGCAAGCCCCACCTGGGGCTTGAACTCACAAACCAGGAGATCATAACATGGTCTGAAGTCGGAAGCTCAACTGACTGAGCCACCCAGGTGCCCCTGATTTCAATATTTTTCAATTCATTGAGACTTGTTTTATGGCTCAGTGTATGGTTTCTTTTGGTTAATATACCAGAGTGTTATTTGACCCTCCAAATTTTTTTTGCTTGGTTCTTTTGTCTGTGCTAACTATTGCCAAGAGAGCAGCATTGAAATCTCTGACTATATTTGTGGGTTTGCTTATTTTTCATTTTAATTCTATCAGTTTTTGCTTCATGTATTTTCAGGCTCTGTTTTTTGGGGTGCATATATATTTAGGATTTTTAGGTCTTTGTGATAAAGTGACCCCTTTATTATTACATAATGCTCTTCTTTATTCCCGGTAGTATTCCTTGTATTAAAGACTATTTTGTCTATAGTCATCCCAAACTTTTTTTGTTTAGTGTTAACATGTTATATCTTTTTCTATATATATATTTTTAAAAGTCTGTCTTTTTATTTAATGCAGGTTTTGTATAAGTAGCATATACTTGGGTCTTGTTTCTTTGTGCAGTCCGACAACTTTGTTTTTTCATTGGAATCTTCAGATCATTTACATTCTCACATTTAGTGCAAGTATCAATATCATTGGTTTAAATTTACCCTCTTTATCTCTGTTCTCCACTTGTCCTATATATTTTTTCCCATTTACTCTTTTACTGCATTCTAATTGATTAATTGAGATTAGTTGAGTTTTAAAAAATAATTCCATTTTTATATCCACATTTGACTTTCTAGTTATATCTCTTTTTCTTAAAGTTTTAACTTTGCTCTGTTTCCAAAATATATCTTTACTTTTGAAAGGCAGCCTTCAGATAATGTTACACAGTTACAAATATTGTGAAAGACATTTACAATACATGGGAATGCAAGCTGGTGCAGCCACTCTGGAAAACAGTATGGAGGTTCCTCAAAAAACTAAAAATAGAACTACTCTACCACCCAGCAACTGCACTACTAGACATTTATCCACAGGATACAGGTGTGCTATTTCAAAGGAACACATGCACCCCCATGTTTATAGCAGCACTATCAACAATAGCCAAAGTATGGAAAGAGCTCAAATGTCTATTGATGGATGATTGGATAAAGAAAATGTGGTATATATATACAATGGAGTATTACTCAACAATCAAAAAGAATGAAATCTTGCCATTTGCAACTATGTGGAAGGAACTGGAAGGTATTATGCTAAGTGATATTAGTCAGTCAGAGAAAGACAAAAATCAGATGACTTCACTCATCTGAGGACTTTAAGAGACAAAACAGATGAACATAAGGGAAGGGAAACAAAAATAATATAAAAACAGGGAGGGGGACAAAACAAAAGAGACTCATAAATATGGAGAACAAACTCATAAATATGGAGAACAAACTGAGGGTTACTGGAGGTGTTGTGGGAGATGGGAAGGGCTAAATGGGTAAGGGGCACTAAGGAATCTACTCCAGAAATCATTGTTGCACTGTATGCTAACTAATTTGGATGTAAATTTAAAAAAATTAAAAAATAAAATAAAATAAAAATAAAAGTAAAAAAAAAAAGAAGTTTACCACACAATATTTCTATTTCCCCTGACCTTTTTGAGCTATTGTTGTTACATATTTTATTTTACATATGTTAGTACTGACAAAATACATTGTTATTGTTTTTGCTTAATTAATTAAGCAATTAATGAACAATGAATTATCCTTATGGGATTAAGATATAAAAATTTGTCTTTTATATTCACCCATAAACTTACCACTTCCATCTGGTATCATTTTCTCTCTGCCTGAAGGACTTTTTTTTACGTTTATTCTATTCCACGTTGATGGCATTACAGTGGAACTTTTTAGCTTTTGTTTGTTTCAAAAAGTCTCTATTTCATCTTAATTTTTGAAAGATATTTTTGCTGGGTGTAGAATTCTAAGCTTTTCTTCCAACAATTCAAATTTTCTTGTAATAATTTTAGTATGTCTTCCGATTGTCTCCTGGGTAAAATGAGAATTTTACTGTCATTGTTATCTTTGTTCCACTGTCCATAGTGTCTTTTTTTCTGTTGCTGCTTTTACACTTTTCACTTCATGTCTGGTTTCTAGCAGTTTGGTTGTTACATGCTCTGATGTGGTTTTTGTTTATTATGCTTGGATTTTATTGAAATTTTTGGGTCTGTGCTGTTATAATTCCTATCAAATTTGGAAAATTTTGGCCATCACATTGTCACGTAATTTTTCTCCTCTTGCCCTTTCTGGGAGCAGGTATATGTATTGTAGGCTTTTTGTTATTTTCCCCATGCCACCAAGGCACTGTTTATTATTATTTTTTAAATTATGTTTTCTTTCTGTATTTCATTTTGAGTAGTTTCTATTACTGTGTCTTCAAGTTCACTGATATTTGTTCCTCAGTATCTAATCACTTGTTATTCCCATAAAGTATGTTTTGATTTTGGACATCATATTTATATTTTTCCTTTTAATCCTGAGACTTTTTATATTTATAATAGCTATTTTAAGGATTTTTACTGCTAATTATATAATCTCTGTCATGTCTGATCCGATATCTATGGATTATTCTTTTTCCTATTTAAAGTTCATATCTTCCTGTGTTTTGCATGCCAGATGGTTTTTGATTTGGTACTGACATTGTGAAATATGAATCCTTGGGTGGGAGAACTTTCTTGTATTTCTTTAAAGAGTGTTGGAATTTGTTCTGATAGACAGTTATTTTGGATCAGTTTGATCCTTTCACACCTTCTTTTAAGCTTTGAGTGAATGAAGAATAACCTTTACTTGCTGTTCTACTCCCAAGTTGTTACCTTTGTGAAGAGCCGCTTAAATTCCCTGTGTATCAAGAAATCTTTCCATTCTGGCTGGTGCAAACAGGAATTATTCCCATCCAGTGTGAGCTCTCTGAATTGTTTATCCTAGTATTTTCTCACAGTTCTTTCCTGTGTCATGGGATTTTATCACATGCATATGTGGTAGAACGATGGAGGATCTCTTTGCAGATCTTCAAGCGTTCATTTATTTCTCCTCCCTCCGCTTGTGGCTTCAGCTCTGTAAATTCTAGCTTGAGGACTCTAGAACTCAGTATTCTCTTCCTGTATTTGGTGAGACTGCCTCAGGCAGTAAGCTGGTACAACCCCAGTGTTTATCTCATTTGTTTCTATTTTTTTTAGGTATCACAGTTTTGTTCTGTTTTCTTAGATCTCAAAATAGTAATTTTACATATTTTACATATTTTGTCCAATTTTCTACTTGCTTATGTTGGGAGGGAAATTAATCCTTGATGTTGAGGTCCATTCATAATATTTTCACATTTTTAAATTTAAAAAACTCCAACTTTAGTGTGCCCAAAAACATATGTGTATCTTGATAAACTAAGATTCTCTGATCCCACTTCAGAGTGTATGGGAAATGGTGCGCAATATTTTTATAAACAGAGTCAGTAATCCTGTTACAAGTAATGCATAGATAAAATTTTGGAAACATTATTCAGGGAGCTATCTAAATTCAAGATTTCTTGAAGTATTCAGGATTTAGACAGGAAAAGGTAACTGACATGAAATGAGGAAAATTATTAGAAAAACTAGAACACATTTTTGGAAATAAGAGTTATTATCACATTTCTCGAATATATTTTAATAGAGGCAGTGATAATTTTTCAAAATCTTTTGGAGCACCTGGGTGGCTCAGTTGGTTAAATGTCCAACTTCAGCTCAGGTCATGATCTCATGGTTGTGGGTTCGAGCCCCACATCAGGCTCTGTGCTGACAGCTCGGAGCCTGGAGACTCCTTTGAATTCTGTGTTTTCTTCTTTCTCTGTCCCTCCCCTGCTCACCCTCTGTCTCTTTCTATCTCTTAAAAATAAATAAAAACGTTAAAAAATTTAAAGAAAAATTCAAAACCTTTTATTTTCTTGTGTTATCTTTTGTGTGTATTAGATACTTACACAGAAGATTATAAATACTCATGTGCTATGAAAACTGGAGTTTGAATAAATAAAATTTTGGATTCAACACTTTGGAAAATATACATAATGGGAGTACTTTGAACGTTTCTCAGATTGGCGTGAGAAGAAATGGAACACAATACCTGTATATTTATTTTTTGAATAAATGAATTAATAACCTTTGGGGAATCATTATTTAAACCTTTATTACGAAAACTTTCACACATACACAAAGTAGAGAGATTTATGTATGAGCCTGTATATCTTCATATACCCAATAACCAGTCTTTATAATAGTCAAAATTTTGCCTTTTTTTTTTTTTTTGGTAATGACATGCCATTATCACATCTAACAGAATTAACAATAATTCTCTAGTATTGTCCAATCCATACACCAAGTTCCATATGTTGTATTTAATTGTTATGTTTCTTGAGTTTTTTTTTTTTTTTTTTATTCTGTAAAATCTTCCCTACCTCTTTCTTGGTGTGTGTTTTATTTTTTTTATAATTTTTTTTAATGTTTGGTTATTTTTGAAAGAGAGAGAGATAGCGCAAGTGGCGGAGGGGCAGAGAGAGAGAGGGACGGAGTATCCAAAGCGGTCTCTGTGTTGACAGCAGAGAGCCTGACGTGGGGCTCAACTCATGAACCATGAGATCATGATCTGAGTCGAAGTCAGATGCTTAACCGACTGAGCCACCCAGATGCTCCCTTGGTGTGTGATTTAGTAGAGGTTTCAGGTCATTTGTCAGATAGTATAGTGCTAGTCAGTTTTAATATTTGAGATATAAATTGTCTAGGGGTTTTGTCAAAATTCTTCTTCAGTAGGTTTGGGAAGAGCCCTAGGATTTTGTGCTTCTCTCTTTTTTTTTTTAAGTTAAAAACATTATTTTTTAAATTCAAGCACAATTAAAAAAATTAAAAAAAAAAAAAAAAGAAAAGGGGCGCCTGGGTGGCGCAGTCGGTTAAGCGTCCGACTTCAGCCAGGTCACGATCTCGCGGTCCGTGAGTTCGAGCCCCGCGTCGGGCTCTGGGCTGATGGCTCGGAGCCTGGAGCCTGTTTCCGATTCTGTGTCTCCCTCTCTCTCTGCCCCTCCCCCGTTCATGCTCTGTCTCTCTCTGTCCCAAAAATAAATAAAAAATGTTGAAAAAAAAAATTAAAAAAAAAAAAATAAAAATAAATTCAAGCACAATTAACATACAGTGCTGTATTAGTTTCAGGTATACAATATAGTGATTCAACAATTGTATACATTACTCCGTGCTCATCACAATAAATGTATTCTCAATCTCTGTCACCTATTCTCTGTCACCTAATTCACCCATCACCCTCTCCTCCCACCCTCTGGCAACTACCATTTCTCTGCATTTAAGAGTGCATTTAAGAGTCCTTTTTTCTTCCTTCAAATTCCAGTTAGTTAACATAAAGTGCAATATTAGTTTCAGATGTGGAATTAGTAATTCATCGCTCACATACAAAACCCAGAGTTTAACATTCCAAGTGCCTTCCTTTACCCATCACCCGTTTAACCCATCCCCTGCCCACTTCCCCTTCCCCTCCCCTCAGTTTATTCTCTAAGAGTCTGTTTCATGGTTTGCTTCTCTCTTTTTTTGTATAATGTTTATCTGTTTTGTTTCTTAAATCTACATATGAGTGAAATCATATGGTATTTTGTCTTTCTCTGACCTATTTCGCTTAGCATAATAGCATAATACTTTCTAGCTCCATCTATGTTGTTGAAAATGGCAAGGTTTCATTATATTTTTTATGACTGAGTAATATTCTGTTGTATATATAAAGGACTTCTTTTAATTCATTCATCAGTTGATAGACATTTGGGCTTTTTTCATAATTCGGCTATTGTTGATAATGCTGCTGTAAACATTGGGGTGCATGTATCCTTTTGAATCAGTATTTTTGTATCATTTGGGCAAATACCTAGTAGAGAAATTGCTAGATCATAGGATGGTTCTATTTTTAACTTTCTAAGGACTCTCCATACTATTTTCCAGAGTGGCTGCACCAGTTTGCATTCGCACCAACAGTATCAGAAGGCTCCCCTTTCTCTGCAACCTCACCAACACCTGTTGTTTCCTGTGTTGTTAATTTTAGTCATTCTGACTGGTATGAGATGATATCTCATTGTAGTTTTATTTCCTTGATGATGAGTGATGTTGAAGGATTTTTTATTTCTAGCCAACTCCCAGATGATGTCTATTTTGATGGACCGAGGACCACACTTAGAATAGCCAGGTTTCATAGCCCACTATACACTTTATGTTTTAAAATTATTGTCTTATTATTATTTATTTTATTAAAAATGTTTTAAATGTTTATTTATTTTTGAGAGAGAGAAAGAGACAGAGAAAGAGCGGGGAAGGGGCAGAAGGAGAGGAGACACAGAATCTAAGGCAGACTCCAGGCTCTGAGCTGTCGGCACAGAGCCCAATGTGGGGCTTAAACCCACAAACTATGAGATCATGACCTGAGCTGAAGTCAGATGCTTAACCAACTGAGCTACCCAGGCGCCCTGATTTTTTAAAAATTCTTAAATGTTTATTCATGTATTTATTTACTTTGAGAGAGAAAGAGCAGGGCAGGAGCAGAGAGAGAGGGAGAGAGAGAGAATCTGAAGCAGACTCCTAGTGTCAGCTCATAGCCCAGTGTGGGGTTGAACTCATGAACCATGAGATCATTACATGAGCCAAAATCAAGAGTTGAATGCTTAACTGACTGAGCAACCCATTTTTTAAAAATATTTATTTATATATTTTTTATGTTTTTAGAGAGAAAGAGAGAGAGGGTGCACATTTAAGCAGGGGAAGGGGCAAAGGGAGAGAGAAAGAGAGAGAGAGAGAGAGAGACAGAGAGAGAGAGAGAATCTTAAGCAGGCTCCATACTTAGTGCGAAACCCAATGCAGAACTCGATCCCACAACCCTGGGATCATGACCTGAGCTGAACTCAAGAGTTCAATGTTAAACTGACTGAGCCACCCAGGTGTACCTACACTTTATCAGAAGCTGCACTTAGTAAGATCCCTAGTTAATTCATAGGCACATTAAAATTTGAGAAGCATGACTATCAAATGAGAAAGCTGGACCATATACAGTAAGGAAATGATTTTTTTTTTTTTTTTTTTTGCTTTCCCTTAATCTCTTAAGAGTAAGGTCTGATTTGCCTTTTGCTTAGCTTCTGTTCTGATTGGTCAATCTGCTTGTCTGATTGATGCCCATGTCATTCTGGCCATTAAATATTTTGAATGTTTTCTCTGATTTTTGTGTATACATGTATATGTCCATCTATAGATTTCACTTTAATGGACTGCAAGATATTTATGAGATACTCAAGATTATAATGAACAAATTTTTTTTTTCTTGTTCATAGTAGGTTTTCTTTGCTTTTTTCTAAACACAAGGAAACTAATACATATGACTATTAAGTCATCATCGGATTATTAATAAACATCTCATGGTTTACACACTTACCTTCTAAAAATCATCAAAATTCCCTTTCATCAGCCATGCTTATAGTCTTAATTTCCTCAAAACTTTAGAAAAAAGTGTCAACTAATGATGAGGAATTTGATTGCATCTCTGTGTGCTCAACACTCAGATAAGTACTTGGCTTTCATTTTCTTACTGTCAGTGTTCAAGATTTTTCAGTAGTAAGTAACGAAGAGAAGATATATTATAGAGTACAATAGGAATATTTGTTGAAAAATTGGATAGTAGTTTCAAACATTATCATAAAAAGAGCTAGGCATATATTAAGAAACCTTGACATTAACAGCAAAGAAAGACTTTTAATTTTTGAGGATTATTTAAAATACCAAGGTAAAAATGAGATGTTAAAGCAGGGCATATT
The DNA here is from genome assembly GCF_023721935.1 of Panthera uncia. NCBI lineage: Eukaryota > Metazoa > Chordata > Mammalia > Carnivora > Felidae > Panthera > Panthera uncia. Next base: position 47,410,113 of record NW_026057584.1, read on the forward strand.
TAAAAAATAATCAATCTCAAAAATATTTTACTTGCCTAAATTATGTTACTTGATTTTCTTCATTATAGATATTTTTCCTTTCTTTCTAGAGGAAAGTACTTTCTAAAAGTAATTTTTATTTTCATTTTTACATGGTATTATAGTTGTATATATCCATAAACAACATAGATGTTTTTGTTGCTGTGGTTGTTTATATTTTTTGTTTTGTTTTGTTTTTGGTGTGCTTTTGAACTTTATTTAGATGGTATCATGCCTGTAAGCATCATTATGAACGATTTAATATTTAATATTTTCTTCATTTAATATTATGTTTCTGAGAAATATCCATGTTGTTATAGTTCATTTATTTTATTTGCTGATTTGTATCCATTATGAGTATATCACAATATACATGTATTCCTTTTCCTGTTGAAGAACATTTAAAATGTTTCCAAATTTTTCTATTGCAAAGGATGCTGCAACAAGGTCAGGTACATTACTCTTAGAATATATTTGAATTTTTTCCTATTGTAAATACCTAGAGTTGGAATTGTTGTATTTTATCTGTGGGAATTTTCGATCTCATTAGATGATACAAAATTGCTCTCTGTGGTGATTTTAACACTTATGAACCCAGTAACAGCATATAAGTCTGTTGTAGACTCTAAAGTTCTCTTTTGGCCAGCAAAAGAGCGGACGCAGGATTAAAATGAGAGATGGCTAATGTCTGGGAAAAAGACAAGAGCCCCAAATAAGGGTCCTTGCCCCATATTTAGTCAGATCAGAAGGCTTACAAACTGATGGGCTTGCACAAAGGGACAAAGAAACTGTGAACATTAACTTGGGGACGTGAGGGGAAAAAGGGGGTTTTGAAGATATACAATGTTTGGGGTTTGGGTGAATACAAAACAAAATCTGAGCGCCAGGCAGTTGGGAAGAAGGTTGTTTATGGCAGACATGAGGCAGCACCTCTGTTTATCTTAGAGAGCCTAGGGCAGGAGACAGGGGGAATAACCTCAGGGTTAACAAGGCACCTTTTCTTTTGTTAACCATCTCTGCTCTGGGCTGCTTTGCCTGCAGTCCATAGTCCAGTTCACCAATTTACATAATCTGGCCCTATTCTCCTGTGAAAGCAGCTTTCTGCTATAGTACTAAATTTGGGGTGCTTTCACCCTGAATATTTAATCTTTTTATTCCTATGTATCGGGCACCTTTGCGCCATTTCTATTTCAGGCCTTTGCCTCTCCCTCTCTATTTTGGGGGGCTCTGCACTCCCTCCTTATTTTGGGGTGCATTTGCACCTCCCTATTCCTGGCACCTTTGTGCCTCCCTATTCTCGGGGTCTTTGCACCCCTTATTTTTGGGGTGCCAATCTGGCTTACCCAAACTTGGGTGTGAGCATTTTATGGCTTTGTATTTCTTTATGCCTTGTTAACCCATTGGTGTAAGTCCGGGGGATTCCTAAGCTTACCTCCCACAGTAGTCCTCGTTTTTCTTTATCCTTGCTTAAAGCTACCTGTTGTTTGTTTGTTTGTTTGTTTTTTAAGAAACCTGGTCTGAAGAACTGCTGTCTGGGTATGGTATTTTGAGAGAATGGTTAATTTATTTAATGTTTATTGCTTAATTCCATCATTCTTGAGTCAATGTAGTTACCTCTGTCTTTCTAGAAATTACATATAAATATCTTGACAATCTTTTTTTTTTTTTTAATTTTTTTTTTCAACGTTTTTTATTTTATTTTTGGGACAGAGAGAGACAGAGCATGAACGGGGGAGGGGCAGAGAGAGAGGGAGACACAGAATCGGAAACAGGCTCCAGGCTCCGAGCCATCAGCCCAGAGCCCGACGTGGGGCTCAAACTCACGGACCGCGAGATCGTGACCTGGCTGAAGTCGGACGCTTAACCGGCTGCGCCACCCAGGCGCCCCATCAATCTTTTTTTTTTTTTAACGTTTATTTATTTTTGAGACAGAGAGAGACAGAGCATGAATGGGGGAGGGGCAGAGAGAGGGGGAGACATAGAATCGGAAGCAGGCTCTAGGCTCTGAGCCATCAGCCCAGAGTCCGACGCGGGGCTCGAACTCACGGACCGCGAGATCGTGACCTGAGCTGAAGTCGGATGCTTAACCGACTGAGCCACCCAGGCGCCCCTTGACAATCTTTAACATACCTAAGTTTCGTTTAATTTTTCACTTTCGATATTGTTTAGTTTCAGCATCCTCTTTTTTCTGTAAGTCTTATTGGAGATATATTTCTGTCATTAATTAAAAATAGTTTTCCTGTGCTTTATAATTGTTTATTAATTTATTATTAATTTATTATTTATTTTATTTTTTAATTTACATCCAAGTTAGTTAGCATATAGTGCAATAATGATTTCAGAGTAGATTCCAGTGATTCCATTCCCTGTGTGTAACACCCAGTGCTCATCCCAACAAATGTCTTCCTTAGTGCTCCTTACCCATTTAGCCCATCCACCACATACACCCCCTCCAGCAACCTTCAGTTTGTTCTCCCATCCAAGTACTCACCAGGCCCGACCCTGTTAACTTCTGAGATCAGACAAGATCAGGCGCATTCAGGGTGGTATGACCTTCGACTGTTCTCTACGTTTGTCTCTTATGTTTTGTCCCCCTCCCTGCTTTTATATTATTTTTGTTTCCCTTCCCTTATGTCCATTTGTTTTGTATCTTAAATTCCACATATGAGTGAAGTCATATATTTGTCTTTTTATGACTAATTTCCCTTAGCATAATTCCCTCTAGTTCCATCCATGTAGTTGCAAATGGCAAGATTTCATCTTTTTGTTTGCTGAGTAATACATCATTGTGTATATATACCACATCTTCTATATATATATATATATATATATATATATATATATACTGAAAGTTTTGGTATATATATGGCCATGATTGTTTTATCTTTGAGAAATGTTTCTTTTATTATTATCTAAGACCTATCTCTGTTAATGTCTTCTTTTTTTGTCTTATGTTATACTTAGACTGACATTAATACTACTTCAGCTAGTTTCTTTTAGTTTGTAAGTTTGCATATTTTTCTTCATCTTTTGTGATCTTGTCCTGTGAGGGTACTCAGGCTAACAGATCCAACTTTTAAATCTGTATGGACCTTGGTACATTCTTAGGTACAAGGTTTTGCCTGTGACTACCACTTACTTAAGGGGCAACTGGCTAGAAGTAAGCACTTTGCTAGTCTGGATCAAGAACCAACTGTGGGAGGCCGGACCCCGGTGCCAGGCTGAGACTGGGTCGAGCAATGGCTCCCTGTTGACTCAGCCAACCCGGTGGTTCCCCCTCCCATTCTCCCACTTGCAAAGGCATACGAAAGCCTTGTCAAGGCTGAGAAAGCTAATTCCTGAAGCCTCTATCTTGTGCCTGAAAAGAAGGTCGTTTTAAAGGTAACTTCTGGACCAGAGGGGCCAAGAAGGCAGGCTTCCTCTGGTCTTCCAAATACGGCCCATCATCCCCCTGATCCCCAAAAGGGGAGTCATCATTATTTTCTGGATCTTGCACAGATAACTGTTCTAGGAGGGGGAGAGGAGGTAAAGGTGAAGGCACCCGTGACTGTCCCGAAAGGGCATTGAAAGTAGTTTCTGGAGGGAGAGGAGCATCTGAAGTCACTAAGGGTTGGGCTACTTCCGAGCTAAGAGAAACTATTTCAATAGAATCCTGCGGATCAAGGACCTCCTTAATACAGGTCCAAGTAGACCACAAAGTCCCTGGAACTGCAGCCCCACGAATCTTCATTTGATTTTTAAGTTCCTGACCAACTCGCTGCCAATCCTTTGAATCAACTGTACCCCTGTCTGGAAACCATGGGCAATAATCGTGCACTATGTCAAAAAATTCCCTAAGGGCTGACTGAGAAACCTTAATTCCCTTCTCCTTCATAAGAGCCTGCAAGGTAGTTACAAAATATCCCTGTTCCGTAGACTGTTTCTGTCCCATAGTTTTACTCCCGTCGTCTGTGCTGTTGGCACAGTTCCCCTACCTGAATTAGATGCCACGCGGTCTGCTTTTGCTTTCCTCCTTGTTGTCTCAGGTCCCTGTTCGGGCGCCACTTGTTGCGACCGGCGCAAGAAACACCGAGATCAGGGTCCTGAGGGTAGGGCAATGTAAGAAAAAAAAAGAGAAGAGAAGCCAGTTTGGGAACAGGAGGGTCCCCTGGGCTGATGGCCCAAGTGACGGCTTTATTGTTGCTGTACACAATCTTTTATATCAAGACACTTATGGGTCAGGTCATTCTAAGAATAAACAGGTTTCACATGATTGCTGTCAGCCAAAACATTTAGTTCTGTGTACCTTGTGAACTTTCTGAACGGGTCACAAGACCTTGTTGATAGATTGCTAGCAAAACACAGTTCCCATGTTTGTTTCTATTTGACCCGTGGTAGAAAAAGGGGGGTAACATTACTGCCAACACCCACAGACCAGAGGCTTCAGGAATTAGCTTTCTCAGCCTTGAAAAGGCTTTTGTACGCCTTTGCAAGTGGGAGAATGGTAGGGGGAACCACCGGGTTGGCTGAGTCAACAGGGAGCCGTTGCTCAACCCGGTCTCAGCCTGGCACTGGGGTCCGGCCTCCCACAACCAACTATGAATCTTCCTGTTGGTACCTCTACTCCAGATAGTCAATATTTTATATTAATGTTTCTTTTCTTTTTTCTTAAATTTTTTTCCCTGCAATTCTGGTAGATTTTAGAATTCTTTATGCTTTTTTTCTACTTCCTTTACTAGCTCCACTATTTATCTATCTATTTATTTATTTATTTATTTGAAATTTATTGTCAAATTGGTTTCCATACAACACCCAGTGCTCATCCCAAAAGGTGCCCTCCTCAATACCCATCACCCACCCTCCCCTCCCTCCCACCCCCCATCAACCCTCAGTTTGGTCTCAGTTTTTAAGAGTCTCTTATGCTTTGGCTCTCTCCCACTCTAACCTCTTTTTTTTTTTTCCTTCCCCTCCCCCATGGGTTTCTGTTAAGTTTCTCAGGATCCACATAAGAGTAAAAACATACGGTATTTGTCTTTCTCTGTATGACTTATTTCACTTAGTATCACACTCTCCAGTTCCATCCATGTTGCTACAAAGGGCCATATTTCATTCTTTCTCATTGCCACGTAGTACTCCATTGTGTATATAAACCACAATTTCTTTATCCATTCATCAGTTGATGGATATTTAGGCTCTTTCCATAATTTGGCTATTGTTGAGAGTGCTGCTATAAACATTGGGGTACAAGTGTCCCTATGCATCAGTACTCCTGTATCCCTTGGGTAAATTCCTAGCAGTGCTATTGCTGGGTCACAGGGTAGGTCTATTTTTAATTTTTTGAGGAACCTCCACACTGTTTTCCAGAGCGGCTGCACCAATTTGCGTTCCCACCAACAGTGCAAGAGGGTTCCCGTTTCTCCACCTCCTCTCCAGCATCTATACTCTCCTGATTTGTTCATTTTGGCCACTCTGACTGGCGTGAGGTGATAGCTGAGTGTGGTTTTGAGTTGTATCTCCCTGATGAGGAGCGACGTTGAGCATCTTTTCATGTGCCTGTTGGCCATCCCGATGTCTTCTTTAGAGAAGTGTCTATTCATGTTTTCTGCCCATTTCTTCACTGGGTTATTTGTTTTTCGGGTGTGGAGTTTGGTGAGCTCTTTATAGATTTTGGATACTAGCCGTTTGTCCGATATGTCATTTGCAAATATCTTTTCCCATTCCGTTGGTTGCCTTTTAGTTTTGTTGGTTGTTTCCTTTGCTGTGCAGAAGCTTTTTATCTTCATAAGGTCCCAGTAGTTCATTTTTACTAGCTCCACTATTTATTTTAGGATTGGGCTTCACAAATTTGACTATATACTGAACTCACCTGCAGAAGTTCAAAAACTAGTGACATCTGGTCTCTCTTCCTCTATCTCCAAACTATGATTTAGTTATTTGTGGGATAAAGCCTGACATTGTGACTTTTGACAGCTTCCCAAGCAATTCTAACGTGTACTATTACCTAGCTCTGGGTGATTTTCCTAGACAAACTTCTCTTTCTGCTAAAGCTGTTATTGGTCTGGCTCAGCAAGGAGAAAGAGGAGTATAAAGGGTCTCTTGGTTTAACTATAGAGTTATGAAGTTCTTTACTTACTTCAGGGCCCTTTCTGTTTCTTTTTTCTTTTAAATGTTTATTTATTAATTTTTGAGAAAGAGAGAGAGAGATAAAGAGAGGGTGGGGGAGAGAGAAAATAAGCAGGAAGGGGCATAGACAGAGGGAGAGGGAGAATCCCAAGCAGGCTCCACACTGTCAGAATAGAGCCTGACATGGGGCTAGATCTCACAAACCATGAGATCATGACCTGAGCAAAAACCAAGAGTCAGACCCTTAAACCTAGTACTGAGCCTCCCAGTTCTCCTCCTTTACTTCTCTTTATATATACTGTTTCTGAGATTTGGATATCTGTGAAATTGTTCTTACCTTTGTATAGGTTTGTCTTGCATTCATTTGACTGTGGATTGTCTTTGTTTTTGTCTCTCAATTCATCTTCCTCAAATGCCCCCACATATTTGATAAATTGATATCATCATTATTTATTGTTGTTTAATACTATGTTAATAATATACTGTGACATATTTTCACTATTTATATAATGTAGGTTAGTACTAATATGTATGTATTCTATTATTTCAAGGGACTCTCAAAAGGATGGTAGATGAGTTTGCTCAGATTCTTTATCTAATCTTTGCCTCTTCATTAAATTCTATCTTAAACCATTATATGAACTTATTGAACCTTTTTTGTTGCTGTACTCTACTCCTCAGAAAGCTCTGCACTGGAAATTTGTCTTCTTTCTGAGATGATGGACAGATTAGTTATAGTTTTCCTGAACTTTTTCCTCCCTGGGGTTTTGGACAGAAGTAGGTCCTGGGAGATTTGGAAAGAGAGGGAAAAGATCATTTCCATGGCTCCAGAGGTCACACTCTTGCCACATTGAATTCCATGTTCAGAAAGATATCAGATAAATGCTTTACATTAAAGGGGAAGGATATAAAAAAAGTTTAATGCACCATTAAAAAACCAATTTTATATTTTAATTTAAAAGAGAAATCTTCAATTATGAAATTTTAGACACTAGTAAGATGTCAGTTAGAGAAGATGAAATCAGGCAAGTAAACTTATTCCTTAGGCAGGCTTAGGGGTCTTCTTGATGTGACTTTATTAAATTGGGTGAAAATATGCTTATAAGGTAACAAATATGTTTTGCCTAAGAATGTGACTAGAGTTAATGCATTTCATTATATTTTATATTATGTATTTCTTACCTGATCTCCTGTTTTTCATTTTCTGTTGTGTTAAAACCTTAATTTACTATTTATTGTGCTTACGGAATATATCTAATTCTAGGTCCCAGGGAATGTGTTTTCATCAGTATGGGGAACCATATGGTGACAGGTTTATGGATTAATAGTGGGAAATAATAAATATTTACTAGATAAAATACACAAAACAGTTGAATAGATATTGTTCAATCTTCTTTACAATAGTCACCAAGAGACCAGTTGAAAAATATCAGCACTAAATTGTTATTTTTTGAGACAATTTATAACAATTGAAAGCAGAACTTTAAGATGAAGTTGCCGGCACAGTCTTACAGCATCATCCCTAGGTACTGTCAGTAAGATTGAAAATTTTGATCCCTATCATTATTTTCTACATAGTACATTCACAGACCGAGCACAGGTAAATAATGTTCTTCAGTGAATTCCGTTCATCGCGCCAGTATCTTGAAAGGCACTTTACATCAGTGTTTTCTATCATATATCAACAGGGGATTACTAGTCTCAGCTCTTCTGATTGTACTCTGAAAACTCTGGTATTTATCTTAATCCTCTCTCTTTTCCTTTACCAAGATATCTTTTTCATATCACTCAGGCAATTTTGCTCGGCATTTTCTTTGGGGATTACAATCTCTTTTATGTCTCCTGGGGTCTCTTTTAATAACTAGTAGAAGGGAATTAGGGACTCCAGCTTTGCTGATTTGTGTGTGTGCTCATCCAACCTCACAGCAGTCCTTTTATATTCCTAATAAACACTTTAAGAGACTCAGCTTTCCCTATTGTATGGCTGCCTTTCAGATGATTGACTTCTACCAATTAACAACTGGTAAATGACTTCACTAAGAAAAGAAAAAAACCTCACCTTTGCTTTCTTATGATAGAAGGGAGCCATAAACACAATCCTACCATTGGAAAATTTTCTACAGAAAACATTGGGGGGAAAATCCTGCTAACTATTAAGAGGAGTGAAGTAGAATTCAAATTTGATTGATAAAGACATATTTATGTTTTATAGCATGAGTGTCACGGTAAATTTATTTTTATGCTTCAATGATTAAAAGTTTAATTATAAAATAAAATGAAATAGTTCTTTATCAGTAAAATCACCTATTATTTTTAAATTTTTTCAATTAAAAAATGTTTTTAAAGTAGGCTCCATGCCCAACATGGGGCTTGAACTCATGATCCTGAGATTAAGAGTTGTTCATTCTACTGACTGAGCCAGCCAGGCATCCCTAAAATGACCCATTTTTATTTAAAAATATTTTTAAGTTTATTTCATTGATTTTTGAGAGAGAGAGAGAGAGGAGAGAGAGAGAGAGAGAGGAGAGAAAGACAGGGAGCGTGCACGCACAAGCGGGGGAGGGGCAGAAAGAGACAGAATCCCAAGCAGGATCTGCACCATCAGTGTAGAGCTTGATATGGGGCTCAAACTCATGAACTGTGGGATCATGACCTCAACTGAGATCAAAAGTCGAATGCTTAAGGACTGAGCCACCTAGGTGTCCCTAAGATAAACTATTTTTAAACCAAGAATTTTGGGAGGGGAAAGTGGGTGATGGGAATTGAGGAGGGCACCTGTTGGGATGAGCACTGGGTGTTGTATGGAAAACAATTTGACAATAAATTTCATATTAAAAAAAATAAACCAAGAATTTTATTGTGAAAATTTAAGAACATTTTAACTTATTTTATTTGTTTTAACATTGAAACCAAACACAATTTTCCCATCATTTTTTTTTCAGGCTACCCTTAGGCAACAATGTAACTTGTGTCTCTCAGTATCTTGTTTTTCTCTTCTCTACTCTTGTTCTTACTTCGTAGTATTGATCCCTCTCAGGAACGTAAAGTTCTTATGTCCTCTGTTCTTTTGTCTTCTCTTTAAAATTCCCATCTTAAGAAAGCACTTATTGATTCATTCAAGTTAACAGACATTTTATTAAACTTCATGAATTTGAATTTTAACATAGGACAACCTTCTAATTTTGCTGACACCTATAAATGAAATTCAAATTAGGCATACATTGGAGTAGAGAAATTTGGGGGAAATTTAAACTTGCCATTGAGGTTGAAAATCACAATATATGACTACTTAGTCTAGATTTGCACTGGATTGTCTTTGTCAACAGCACCGTTAACACTTCCTTCTGAGGTTCGGGACTACATTTTGAAGAATGTTCGGCTTCGAATGGCACTAGTTTAGAGTCTTCCAAATTTCAGTGGGCTTTCTTTGCCAATAGGAGCAGTTCTTTTACTGTTGTCTAAGGCAATTAGCCTCCCATCACATGAAGAACAAATGATGAGCTCTCCTGAAGTAATCATCTTTCTGAAAAATGCCAGTTATCCTTAAAATTCAGTCCCACTTGTTATCGTTTCCTCTAAACCTGTTAGAAATCCTTGTGTACCACAGGAAGATGGATACAAAGTGTGATACCAAACACGCCAAAAGTGATCAGTATATGCATATCAGTAAGCAAACACTCTGGATTCATTGTGCTGTCTTGAGCACCAAGGACAGACTCTATGAGTTTGCTCAGGTGGTTGACTAAAACCTGAACCCAAGGGTGGCTATTGTCAGAGTCTAGGATTTGATTTGACTTTCTTTATAAGGTAACAAGGTAGCCTGTTACAGAATACATGAGACTCTTGGGGTCAGATATAAAGACCTTTATTACTGCGCAACAAGCAGTGTGGGCATAACTTGTGCATCATTTCCCCTGTCTTCTCAGTCTCAGAAGGATAATTCAGAGGGCATGAGTAGATGATGTTCATGCTGTGGGTTTGTATTATATATGAGGAACAGTGAGTTTGGGGAATCTACCTATTCTACGGCAAGGATATGTTTTGGCTGATGGAGACATTACTTCATACCTGAAATGATCACTGAAAACACAACCATGGGAAATAGCTTGAGGTAAAGAGCAATGCAGGGCCTTGTATTCATGGAACTGGCAAGAACATCCAGAATTACTCAGAGTACATATGGAATGCCTTTCCCATAAATCTACTCCTGGTCCTAAATGTTCTTGGCAATACTCAGATTTTCACATTTATATACATTTCATGGATTATTCTGATTAATCTGAAGGATTGAAGCTGAGAAACAATCCATTCAATTTGGATAAGGTAACATTTAATTAAACATGCAACATTTAATTAAAGATGCTATTAACAATGACTCCAGGCATTAGAGTGAGACCAGCCTGTAGTATTGACCTCCTCTATGTCTCTCAAAGTCCTAGGCTCAGTCAAGTGTGATTAAGTCTCAAAAGGATCAGTATGTCTGTTTCAGACAGGCAGGATGTAATCTAAGTCAAGTGTATTATCCATTATGGCCTTTTCAAAGGAGTTTAGACTGACCTGCTGATCTTTGGTTTCATTGTCAATGATTATAGGGGCAACAGACGGTACAAAACCAATCCTCATTCCCAATGGAGAGAAATTCTGTGGACCATTCCCTCCACCAACAATCGTAAAACTTGAAGAGCACAGGTAAGTCCAGTTTGGGATTTGTTGGTAAACCTGATTTAGATGACCATTGCTGTGTTTTGGTTTAACCACGTGGACAGTGTAATCAAGTAGTTGCAGCCTTGATTGCTATTCTTGGCATAACCCAAGGTTGCTTGGATATCAGAATATGACAGACAAATATGAATTTCTCTCAGTCATATCAAAACACAGTTGTGTCAGTCTTATGTTTGTACACACATGAGGAGAGATCCATGTACTGAAGCTGATATTGATAGCACTGGGAATAAGGCATAGTTAAGGATCAGTCCTGTCCAAATGGATTTTTTTGTTTTTATAGCACATAGATAGGGACAACAAACCTGACAGCAAGTTAGATTGTCAGGTGCAGCTGCTGTTTAACTCAGAGCACAGTAATTGTTAAAATGTACATACTCAGCAATTAGTGAGTATGCTCATTTTTTTAAAATTTTTTTTAACGTTTATTTATTTTTGAGACAGAGAGAGACAGAGCATGAACGGGGGAGGGGCAGAGAGAGAGGGAGACACAGAATCTGAAGCAGGCTCCAGGCTCTGAGCCATCAGCCCAGGGCCCGACGCGGGGCTCGAACTCACGGACCGTGAGATCGTGACCTGAGCTGAAGTCGGACGCTTAACCGACTGAGCCATCTAGGCGCCCCGAGTATGCTCATTTTGGTTCCCTGGCCTATTGAGTGACAAGGAGGATCAAATAGAAGGCCTTGAAGCTGCTGCTTCTTGCCATAATAATAAACAAAAGCAATAGAGATTTCCTGCAGTGACTTCAGACATTTGAAGCGCCATCACATTTTAAAAAAGTAGAAATGATGATTCATATTACATTAAACTTGTCTATCAAACTTGTCTGTTGTGTAAAGAAGACAGACAGCACTTGGAGAAGGACTTAATCAGATAGTGACTTCATTAGCAGGTAGTGTTCTGGATGTGATTTCTTTACTTGAACAAATTGACTTTGTTTATAGTTCCTGGCATACAGCTACTGATCAGGCAGATTCTTTTGTTTTCTTTATTACTTATTAATAAAGACATATCAGAAGCAGTTGAATAAGAAGAAAAAGTGCACAAGTGAAATTTCAGAGGAGGGTGCATTCCACAAACAGACTAGTTAGTACTGTGGCTATTAAGGAAGGCAAGGATGGCACAGGATGAGTTCTAATAAGTAGGGTAGGGCTTGATGGTGTAGGACTTTTTAGGAAATAGTTTAAGTACAACATTTTAGATTTTATTTTAAGAGGAATGAGCAGGGCATTGATATGATTTGATTTATAATTTAGAAGAATTTTTTAGCTATTATATGAATAATGGATTGAAGTGGGGCAAGAGTATCAGGCAGAACTAGAAGACTATTTGAGAGTGCAAGTGAGAGACGATGTTGACTTGGACTGATACAGTAGTAGTAGAGATGCAGTGAGATGCATGGATTGGGGAAATATTTTCAAAAACAGACTTAGTAGAATTTTATGATGGAGTGAAGGTGAGAAATCAAGGATGACTCTAGGTTTTGGGCTTGAACAACTGAGTGGTTAATAGTGCAGTTTACTGAACTAGAGAAGACATTATGGGTGAGATAAGAGTTTGAAGAATGTAGGGAGACGATATGGTGGGTAAGTGGGAAGACTGAGAGTTCTTTTGAGCACCTAGTGTTTGAAATGCTTAACAAATAGCCAGTGGGGACAAGAGGCAGTTGGATATATTAGACTGACATTCAAGGGAGTGGTCCTGAACAGGTTAGATTTTAGATTTTAAAGTTATTAAAGGTGGTATTTAAAGACGTGAGGTTTATTAGAGATAAGGAGACTATAGAAATGTGATGTAGGTCTATGCATGGCCAACACTGGAGCACTTCCAACATTTAGAGGTTAAGCAGAAGAGAAAGAGACAGCAACAGAAATCTGATGAATGAAGTAGAAGAAAAACAAGAAAAAGTTGGGTCTAAAAGCCAAGAAAAGAAAGCATTTCAAAAAGGAAGAAATGATCAACTAATTTCATTTCATTTCATTTCATTTCATTTCATTTCATTTCATTTCACTTCATTTCATTTGTTTTATTTCATTTTATTTTTAAAAACCACTTTATTGAGGTATTATTATTATTTTTTTCAATATATGAAATTTATTGTCAAATTGGTTTCCATACAACACCCAGTGCTCATCCCAAAAGGTGCCCTCCTATTGAGGTATTATTGACATACAAAAAGTTGTACATGTTTAATGTATACAACTTGATGAATTTGGCATTATGTTCATCCATGAAACCATTACCAGAGTCCGTGACATAAGCTTATTCATCACTTCCAAAAGTTTCTTCCTGCCCTTTTATTTATTTATTTGTTGGTTGGTTGATAAGAACACTAAACATAAGATCTACCCTACTAGCAAATTTTTAAGCATATAATACAGCATTGATAACTATCGGTGTTAATGCTATACAGATCTCTAAGACTTATTTATCATGTATAACTGAAACTTTCATTAATATCTCCATTTCCCCCTACTTGCAGACCATGTCAAGTATCATTCTACTCTCTGATTCTATTAGTTTGACTATTTTATTTTTTTTAATTTTATTTTTTATTTTTAAAATGTTACATCCAAATTAGTTAGCATATAGTGCAACAATGATTTCCGGAGTAGATTCCTTAGTGCCCCTTACCCATTTATCCCATCCTACCTCCCACAATCCCTCCAGCAACCCTCAGTTTGTTCTCCATATCTATGAGTCTCTTCTGTTTTGTCCCCCTCCCTGATTTTAAATTATTTTTGTTTTCCTTCCCTTATGTTCATCTGTTTTGTCTCTTAAAGTCCTCATATGAGTGAAGTCATATGATTTTTGTCTTTCTCTGACTGACTAATTTCACTTAGCATACCCTCCAGTTCCTTCCACGTAGTTGCAAATGGCAAGATTTCATTCTTTTTGATTGCCGAGTAATACTCCATTGTGTATATATACCACATTTTCTTTATCCAATCATCCATCAATGGACATTTGAGCTCTTTTCATACTTTGGCTATTGTCGATAGTGCTGCTATAAACATGGGTTGCATGTGTCCCTTTGAAACAACACACCTGTATCCCTTGGATAAATGCCTAGTAGTGCAATTGCTGGGTCACAGGTTAGTAATATTTTTAGTTTTTTGAGGAACCTCCATAATGTTTTCCAGAGTGGCTGCACCAGCTTGCATTCCCTACAACAATGCAAAAGAGATCCTCTTTCTCTGCATCCTCACCAACATCTGTTGTTGCCTGAGTTGTTAATGTTAGCCATTCTTACAGGTGTAATGTGGTATCTCATTGCGGTTTTGACTTGTATTTCCCTGATGATGAGTGATGTTGAGCATTTTTTCATGTGTCGGTTGGCCATCTGGATGTCTTCTTTGGAGAAGTGTCTATTCGTGTCTTTTGCCCATTTCTTCATTGGATGATTTGTTTTTTGGGTGTTGAGTTTTATATATAAGTTCTTTCTAATTTTGGATATGCACCCTTTATCTGATATGTCATTTGCAAATATCTTCTCCCATTCTGCAGGTTGCCTGCTAGTTTTGCTGATTGTTTCCTTCACTGTACAGAAGCTTTTTATTTTGATGAAGTCCCAGTAGTTCATTTTTGCTTTGGTTTCCCTTGCCTCCAGAGATGTGTTGAGTAAGAAGTTGCTGCGGCCAAGATCAAAGAGGTTTTTGCTTGGTTTCTCCTCTAGTATTTAGAGTCTCCTCTAGTATTTAGAGTCTTACCTTTAGGTCTTTCATCCATTTTGAGTTTATTTTTGTGTATGGTGTAAGAAAGTTGTCCAATTCATTCCTCTGCATGTCGCTGTCCAGTTTTCCCAGCACCACTTGCTGAAGAGACTGTCTTTATTCCATTGGATATTCATTCCTTCTTTGTCAAAGATTAGTTGGCCATACATTTGTGGGTCCATTTCTGGGTTCTCTATTTTGTTCCATTGATCTGTCTGTTCTTGTGCCAGTACCGTACTGTCTTGATGATTACAGCTTTGTAGTATAGCTTGAAGTCTGGGATTGTGATGCCTCCTGCTTTGGTTTTCTTTTTCAAGATGGCTTTGGCTATTCGGGGTCTTTTCTGGTTCCATACAAATTTTAGGATTATTTGTTCTAGCTCTGTGAAGAATGCTGATGTTATTTTGGTAGGGATTGCATTGAATATGTAGATTGCTTTGGGAAGTATTGACATTTTAATAATATTTGTTCTTCCAATCCAGAAGCATGGAATCTTTTTCCATTTTTTTGTGTCTTCTTCAATTTCTTTCATAAGCTTTCTATAGTTTTAAGTCTATAGATTTTTCACCTCTTTGGTTAGATTTATTCCTAGGTATTTTATGGTTTTTTGTACAACTGTAAATGGGATTGATTCCTTGATTTCTCTTTCTGTCACTTCATTGTTGGTGTATACAAATGCAGCCGATTTCTGTGCATTGATTTTATATCCTGCAACTTTGCTGAAATCATGAATCAATGCTAGCAGTTTCTTGGTGGAATCTTTAGGGTTTTCCATATAGAGTATCATGTCATCTGTGAAGAGTGAAAGTTTGACCTCCACCTGGCTGATTTGAATGCTTTTTATTTCTTTGTGTTGTCTGATTGCAGAGGCTAAGACTTCCAATACTATGTTGAATAACAGTGGTGAGAGTGGACATCCCTGTCTTGTTCCTGACTTTAGGGGGAAAACTCTCAGTTTTTCCCCATTGAGGAGGATATTAGCGTTGGGTCATTCATATATGGCTTTTATGATCTTGAGGTATGCTCCTTCTATCCCTACTTTCTTGAGGGTTTTTATCAAGAAAGGATGCTGTGTTTTGTCAAATGCTTTCTCTGCATCTATTGAGAGTATCATATGGTTCTTGTCCTTTCTTTTATTGACGTGATGAATTACGTTAATTGTTTTGCAGATATTGAACCAGCCCTGCATCCCAGGTATAAATTCCACTTGGTCGTGGTGAATAATTTTTTTACTGTATTGCTGTATCTGGTTGGCTAATATCTTGTTGAGGATTTTTGCATCCATGTTCATCAGGGAAATTGGTCTATAGTTCTCCTTTTTAGTGGGGTCTCTGTCTGGTTTTGGAATCAAGGTAATGCTGGCTTCATAGAATGAATTTGGAAGTTTTCCTTCCATTTCTATTTTTTGGAACAGTTTTAAGAGAATAGGAAGTTCAGTTTCAAGAGAACAGTTTCTTGAACAGAGAACTGTTCTTGGAACAGTTTCAAAAAAATAGGAAGTTAACTCTTCCTTAAATGTTTGGTAGAATTCACCTGGAAAGCCATCTGGTCCTGGACTCTTGTTTTTTAGGAGATTTTTGATTACTAATTCGATTTCCTTACTGGTTATGGGTCTATTCAAATTTTCTATTTCTTCCTGTTTCAGTTTTGGTAGTGTGTATGTTTCTAGGAATTTGTCCATTTCTTCCAGATTACCCATTTTATTGACATATAATTGCCCATAATATTCTTTTATTATTGTTTTTATTTCTGTTGTGTTGGTTGTGATCTCTCCTCTTTCATTCTTGATTTTATGTATTAGGGTCCTTTACTTTTTCTTTTTGATCATGCTGGCTAGTGGTTTATAAATTTTGTTAATTCTTTCAAAGAACCAGCTTCTGGTTTCATTGATCTGTTCTCCTGTTTTTTTGGTTTCGATGGCATTAATTTCTGCTCTCATCTTTATTATTTCCTGCCTTCTGCTGGTTTTGGATTTTATTTGCTGTTCTTTTTCCAGCTCCTTAAGGAGTAAGGTTAGGTTGTGCATCTGAGATCTTTCTTCCTTATTTAGGAAGGCCTGGATTGTTATATACTTTCCTCTTATGACTGCCTTTGCTGAGTCCCAGAGATTTGGGGTTGTGGAGTTATCATTTTCATTGACTTCCATATACTTTTTCATTTCCTCTTTAACTGCTTGGTTAGCCCATTCATTCTTTAGTAGGATGTTCTTCAGTCTCCAAATTTTTTCTTGTGGTTGATTTCAAGTTTCATAGCATTGTGGTCTGAAAATATGCACGGTATGATCTCAATCTTTTTGTATTTAGGGCTGATTTGTATCCCAGTATATGGTCTATTCTGGAGAACATTCCATGTGCACTGAAGAATGTATATTCTGGTGCTTTAGGATGAAATGTTCTGAATATATATGTTAAGTCCATCTGGTCCAGTGTGTCATTCAAATCCATTGTTTCCTTGTTGATTTGATTAGATGATCTGCCCATTGCTGTGAGTGGGTGTTGAAGTCTCCTACTATTATGGTATTACTATTGATGAGTTTCTTTATGTTTGTGATTAATTGATTTACATATTTGGGTGCTCTCACATTTGGTGCATAAATGTTTACAATTGTTAGGTCTTGGTGGATAGACCCCTTGATTATGATATAATGCCCTTCTGCATCTCTTGATACAGTCTTTATTTTCAAGTCTAGATTGTCTGAGATAAGTATGGCTACTCTGGCTTTCTTTTGTTGGCCATTAGCATGATAGATGGTTCTCCATCCCCTTATTTTCAATCTGAAGGTGTCTTTAGGTCTAAAGTGGGTCTCTTGTAAACAGCATAGAGATGGATCTTATTTTCTTATCCATTCTGGTACCCTATGTCTTTTGATTGTAGCATTTAGTCCAGTGACATTTAGATGAATACTGAAGGATATGAATTTATTGCCATTATGATGCTTGTAGAGTTGGAGTTTCTGGTGGTGTTCTCTGGTCCTTTCTAATCTTTGTTTCTTTTGATATATATGTATATGTATATGTATATGTATGTATATATATATATATATATATATATTCATCTTTTCTTCCCTCAGAGAGTCCCCCTTAAAATATCTTTCAGGGCTGGTTTAGTGGTCATAAATTCCTTTAATTTTTGTTTGGGAAACTTTTTATCTGTCCTCTATTTTGAATGACAGCTTTGCTGGGTAAAGAATTCTTGGCTGCATATTTTTCTGATTCAGGATACCGAATATATCCTGCTACTCCTTTCTGGCCTGCCAAGTTTCTGTGGATAGGTCTGCTGCAAACCTGATCTGTCTTCCCTTATAGGTTAGGGACTTTTTTTCCCCTTGCTGTTCTCATAATTCTCTCCTTGCCTCAATATTTTGTGAATTTGACTATGATATGCCTTATAGATGGTCGGTTTTTGTTGAGTCTAATAGGGGTCCTCTATACTTCCTGGATTTTGATGTCTATGTCTTTCCTTAGGTTAGGAAAGTTTTCTGCCATTATTTGCTCATATAACACTTATGCCCCTTTTTCTCTCTCTTCCTCTTCTGAGACCCCTATGATTCTGATGTTGTTCCTTTTTAATGAGTCACTGATTTCTCTAATTCTCAAATCGTGCTCTTTTGCGTTAGTCCCTCTGTTTTTCTACTTCATTATTCTCTATAAATTTGTCCTCTATATCGCTGAATCTCTGTTGTGCCTCATCCATCCTTGCCGCTGCTGCATGCATCCGTGATTGCAGCTCAGTTATAGCATTTTTAATTTCATTCTGGCTATGTTTTACTTCTTTTGTCTCTGCAGAAAGGGATTCTAATCTGTTTTCAACTCCAGCTAGTATTCTCATTATCGTGATTCTAAATTCTGGTTCAGACATCTTGCTCATATCTGTGTTGGTTAAATCCGGGGCTGTCATTTCTTCGTGCTCTTTCTTTTGGGGTGAATTCCTTTGTTTTGTCATTTTGAAGGGAGAAAAGGAATTAATGAGGTAGAAAAATTGAAATTAAAAAACTTAAAATTAAAAAATATTAAAATTAAAAATTAAAAACACACCCACGCACAAAAATCGAATAGATGATGCTAGATCCTAGGTGTGTTTTGGTCTGGGTGTTGAAAGTGGTTTGACAAATTAGAGGAAAAAAAAGGGGGGGAAGAAAAAAAAAGGAAATCGTTTGAGAATTTGAAAATATGAATACACTGAAGTAGACTAAAATGAGAAAATGGGGGCAGAATAGAATTGAAAAAATATACACAAAGGAAAAGAATATAGTAGAAAAAATTAAAAAAATATATTTTTAATAAAAATTTTAAAAAAATATGAATTTTTTCTTTTCTGTATTCAAGAAAAAAGAAAAGAAACAAAAATAGTAAAAAGATTAAAAAAGAAAAAAAGAAATTGTTTGAAAATTTGAAAAAGTGAATATTTTTCAAAATAAAATAAAGCGGGTCCTTTAGTAGACTAAAATAAAATGATAGAAGAAAAATAGAATTTGAAAAAATTTACATAAAAGCAAAAATATAGTAAAAAAATTAAATAAAAATATTTTTAATAGAAATTGAAAGTAAAAATGAAGTTTCTCTTTTTCTGCATTCAATAAAAAGAAAGAAACAAAAAGAGAAAAAAGAAAAAGAAGGAAAAAAAGGAAATTGAAAATTTGAAAAGGTGAATACACTGAAGTAGATTAAAATGAAATGATAGAAGTAAAATAGAATTTGAAAAAATTTACACAAAGTAAAAAATATAGTAATAAAAATTAAAGAAAAATATTTTTAATAAAAATTGAAAATAAAAATGAATTTCTTCTCTTCCCATATTCAAGAAAAAGTAGTGTAAAGGAGGGGAAAAAAAAGAAAATTGAATAGATGGACCTAACAGATTGAAGTAGGACTGAAATTACTTCATTTTCCCCTAGAAGTCAGTCTATGTGGTGTTTTATAGTCCTTACACTAAGCCAGATGTGAGACTTATGTTCTTGAAGAGCAAAGTTGGCCCAGTTGGGCAGGCTCAGTGTAATGGCTCTGCTCTCCACTAGATGGCGCTGCTAGCCTACTGGGGTGGATTGTTGCAGAGCTCATAGGTGCTTACACGCATGCGCAGGATCGGTGAAAATGGCACCAGCCAGCTACCCAGTCTGTTCTCCAGGATCAGCAATCGTGCACCCATCCTCTCTCTTCAGCTCTTGTCCACTCCCTGCTTTTTCACTCTCTGTGACCAGGCCCCAGGCAGTACCTCTGTCCCGAATTTTGTCTCAGATGCGGTTGTTTTCCCCAGCCCCTCACTTCCGAAGGACTGTGGCTTTGACCCTTTCCGCCTCGCTACGGGAGGGTCTCACCGAGCAACGGCCGAATGAGCAATGACTGAATGTTGGCTGCACCCAGGAACGCCCTCTGGACCCTGCTGCTGCCGGTGCCCTGAGACTGCGGTCAGATGCCAGCCCGCCCCAGAAAAAGTTCGCGAGACAGTGTAGCAGCAGCGGTTCAGGGATTATGGAAAATTACAACACACATCTGGCACCAGGCTTCACCCTCAACGACCTTGTTCCAACACCAGCGAATGTGGCCATTTTCTGGGGTCTGCTGGGACCAGGTGGCTTCAACAGTCTCTACCGAATGTCCTTCCAGCAGTGAAACCGCTTTTCCCCGTGTGGTCTGAGAACCTCCCGGACCCCACTCTGTTCCTGGGGATTCGCCCTTCCCACCAGAGCACCACCAGGTAATGAGCTGCGGAGTTGCAGCCTTTGCGCTCCCCTTGTTTACAGTCTTAATGGAATTTAAACCCTCTCCCTTCTCCTTTCTCCTTTCTCCCTTTTTAGTTTAGTCCCTGTGGCTGTTTCCAGTTTTCCACTTTCTCTCCAGCTGCTTTTGGGGAGGAGTGTTTTTCCCATATTCTCCTCTCTCCCCAGTCTTTGTCCCCTCTCTGCCCCAAAAAGTGGTTCCCTACCCTCAGCGGCTTCTTGCTCCCCAAATTCACCTCTCCGGGCCGTGTACCTGCTGCATTCTGTGGTTCAGGTTGTGCAGATTGTTGTGTTAATCCTCCAATCAGTTTTCTAGGTGTGTAGGATGGTTTAGTGTTGATCTGGCTGTATTTCATGGACTCGAGACTCGCAAAAAGCTTCCATGCTGTTCCACCATCTTGACTCCTCACCTAGTTTGACTATTTTAGATTGTTCATCTAAGTGGTATAATGTGGTATTTTTCTGCATCTGGCTTATTTTCTTAGCATAATACCCTCTAGATTCATCCATGTGGTTGCAAATGGCAGGGTTTCTTTCTTTTTAAAAATTAAATAATCCACTGTGTGTGTGTGTGTGTGTGTGTGTGTGTGTGTATGTGATATTTTCCTTATCCATTCATCCATTCACTAGACATTTAGGTTGCTTCCATGTCTTGGCTATTGTGAATAATGGTGCCATGAACATGTAAGTACAGTAGTACTTCTACAAGATTCTGATTTCAATTGCTGTGGAAGTATATGCTGAAGTAAGATTGCTGGGTTATAAGATAATTCTATTTTTGATTTTTTGAGGTACCTCCATACTGTTTCAATCATTGCTATACCAATTTACATTTCTACCAATAGTGGACAACGGTTCCTTTTTCTTCAAATCCTTGACAACAAATATCTTTAAAAAATTGTTTTAAAGGTATGTAGTGGTATTTCATTGTAGTTTTGATTTGTATGTTCTTGATGATTAATGATGTTGAATGTTTTTTCATGTACCTGTTGGCCATTTGTATCCCTTCTTTTTTTTTTTTAAGTTTATCTCTTTATTTAGAGAGAGAGAGAGAGAGAGCAAGTGAGCTCATGTGAGCAAGGAAGGAGCAGAGAAAGAGAGAGAGAGAGAGAAATATAGCCAGACCAACACTGAGCCACTAACCACTAAACCACTAAACCACTAACCACTCACCACTAAACCACTGAGCAAGCTCAATGTTCAGTGCAGAGCCTGGCTCCGGACTTGAACTCATGCACTGTGAGATCATGACCTGAGCTGAAACCAAGAGTCAGATGCTCAGCCAACTGAGCCATCCAGGCACCCCTGTGTGCCTTCTTCGATGTAATATCTATTCATGTCCTTTGCCCATTTATTAATCAAGTTATTTGTTTTTTTGCTATTGAGTTGTAGGAATTCCTTATACATTTTGGATATTAACTCTTTATCAGATATATGGTTTATAAATAATTTCTCTCATTCTATAGGTTGTCTTTCATTTTGTTAGTAGTCTAAGTTAAAACTATCACAAGAGACAAAGAAAGTTAGTATATATTAAGAAAAAGGTCAATTCAACAGGAAGATATAACAATTATAAATATCTATACACACAACATCAGAGCACTTAAATATATAAAGCAACCATTGTAGGATCTGAAGGGAGAAATAGATAGCAATATAAGAATAGTAGGAGACTTCAATACTCCAATTCCAATAATGGATAGATCATCCAGACAGAAAATCAATAAAGAACCAGAAGACTTGAACAACATTATAGACCAAATAGATCAAGTATTTTAAATGCAACCAAAATTTCAATACAGTTAAGACAGAGAAATGGTCTTAATAGAAGAGAGATTATAGCGATTTTAACAAGTGGAGTCTTAGAGGTATTTAGGGATGGAAGTGGTGGACACTAGTATGAGTTAAGGAGAAAATAAGATGGCTCAAAGACATACATAGAACTTAATCAAAACAAAAAATGGAATATACAACAGTCCCACAACAAAAATTATAAGAATCGAAACAGAGAATCGAAAAAGCAAACAAAAAGCCCCAAACAACAAAATCCCAAACCTTTCTTCACATTAAATGCATCTTTGAGCCACATTCTAGTTTTTCTTTTACCCCTTATTTTCCTCTCAAAGTAACCTATATTCCAACCATTCAGTTCTATCCCCATGTCACTCTAGATTCTGCCTTTCTCACTTGAGTGAACTGCTTTCTTCATGGTCATCAACGACTGCATAATTCTATTTCCTTCTCCTCTTAAAACTTTTCTCTTGATATCCACAACCTTCAATTACATTGTTTATCCCTTAAAACAACTTTCTTTCTTTCTTTCTTTGGCTTGTTGCTCTTCTTCCCTTCCTCAGATTGTATTTAACAATTTTTTTCCTTCAGTTTTTATAGATTCTTCCATATCAATTGCCCAGTATCTTGTGGTTTCAATGATTTCAATTATTCCTTCAGCATGAGTGATTCATACATTTAAATCTTTTTTTTTAACGTTTATTTATTTTTGATACAGAGAGAGACAGAGCATGAACGGGGGAGGGGCAGAGAGAGAGGGAGACACAGAATCAGAAGCAGGCTCCAGGCTCTGAGCCATCAGCCCAGAGCCTGTCGCGGGGCTCGAACTCACGGACCGTGAGATCATGACCTGAGCTGAAGTCGGACGCCCAACTGACTGAGCCACCCAGGCGCCCCCATACATTTAAATCTTAATCCAATTTCATTTCCAAGCTTCACATCAACATCTCTAGCTTTCTTATGAAACATCTTCACTTAGATAGCCTGCAAAACATCGTGTTGCAAACCTGTTTCTCTTCCAGACTTTCTATGTGGTGAAGAAAGCACGCTCTCATGAAGATAATATTTTTATGTGGAGGTGGAAATTGTTCCAGGATCAAAGTAAATTTTATAGGAATAAGGACTCCTTTGGAAATTTATCTATTTTAGATCTTTAATATTTAAATGTAAAATAGCTATTGGCAAGAATATTTTATTCCTGCCAAATGCTAAGAGCCATTTAGGAAGCATGCTTTTATAGAGAAATTAATCAAATGTTTGGTGAGACATTAATGGTGCAAAGAGGGATTATCAGTATAAATTTTAATTAGTGACAACATACTTCAGAGTCGAAACATGGTTTGGAATGTCTGATAAAACTATTAAACATTGGACATTTAGGGCATAGCATTTTCATTGTGTGTTACTGTAAGACACCATAATATATACATATGTATATAGCAAGTAAGTTAATGATTATGATTTTAATGAATTAACTTATATTATAAGATATCTATTATATTTATCTCAAGCATTAGTTAATATTACATAGATATAATGGTTATTCAAAGCATTTTTGTTAATAGGTAGCAGTTTTGCATTAACAAAAGAAAAGACATTTTATTCATAATAAGTTGAAGACATTCTAATGGAGGAGAAACTTATAGGATATGAAATTAATTTTTTTTCTTCATTCATAATATCAGATTCAATATGAGCCATGTAATGGAAAAAGTGTTTAGGACAAATTTATTTAAATACCAAAAATATTATTATTCTAACATGAGAGTATCCATTTAACTTTTCTATTACATAAGCCATTGAGTTCAAGACTTCAGAGATCTTTTTTTCTGGCATGGTATACAAAAATGAATTCAAGGCTAGTAAATGGTGGGTCAGAGGAGAGTAAAGATGGGTTAAAGGACACAGAAATGCAGAATCAGGAAGTTTTAAGGAGGAAATGATATTCAGCAAGGCCTTGAAGCATAAGGAGGAGTTACACAACTGGACATGGGAAAAAGAGTTCCAGGGAGAGAACATGGAATGAGGATTGAAGTGGAAATTGTCTGCATGGAGCTGAGATGAATTTAGTTTGACTGAATGTCTCTGGGTGTGAAAAAGATGAAGACAAATTTGGGAAAAACATTATGAATATATTTGAATACCTGGCTCTGAAGTTTGGACTTTTGGAGATAATGGACAACCATAAAATTCTTTTGAGTTGAGTGGGAAAATAAAGGCAGTCAAGCTTTAGAAAGTATAATCTGACAACGGTGTGTAAACTGCTTTGGTAGCTGGAGAGGAAGGATATGGGTAATTGGTTTCCTTGCAGATGTAGCCTATGTGTGGGGATAGGGCACCATGGCATTATTGCATTCCGCATGGTGAAAATGGCTATACTTTGCTCAGACCTGAAACTCCCATTTCCTATGAGAATCCTGTATGAGCTCCACTATGTGTCACCTTTATATGCAAATTACTTTTCTTTGTGCATATTTAACTTCTTGTTAATGGCAAACCCACACAGCTTTCATTGGTTTTTAGCTTTCTACTGTTGAAGCCAGAAATTTTACCTTCCTCATTTTGCATTTTAGACTAGTGCATGAAAATGTTAATTTTCTGGGAATTTCGGTTTTTCTGGTAAGAACAAGGGCTTTAGAACCAGGCAGACATGTGTTTGATTTCCATTTCTTGCTCTTATTAGAAAAGTCACAATTCCTTAAGCCTCTATTTCCTGACCGTGAGACGGGTGAAATAATACATAACTTAGGGTTTTTGAGAATTGCCAATGAGATAAATTGTGTGAAGAATTTAGCATATTGGTTTGTTCACACAGATGATCAATTGATGGTGCTGATTTTCCTCCTCATCTTAATTGACGTTTTACATCAGCATTACTGATGATTCGTTTAAGTTCATTTATTTATTTTGAGAGAGGGAGAGTGTGCGTGCACGCACATGCTTGAGGACAAAAGGAGGAGAGGCAGAGAGAGGAAGAGGGAGAGAGATAATTCCAAACAGGCTCCCTCAGCAGGGGCTCAAACTCATGAACCATGAGATCATGACCTGAGCTGAAATCAAGAGTCGGACGCCTAACCGACTGAACCACCCAGGCACCCTGATGATTTCATTTTTGAGCTCTCCTTCCCCTTTCGTCTTCTTTAACACCTCCTTTTCTTGGGTCTTCTCACATCCCTCTTTGGCCTAAAGCATACCCTGCTTTGTCATTAGCCTTTCCCCTTCTCGTATATTGACCTTTCTTGGAGTCTCATTCTTAGCCCTCTTCTCTATACTTTTCCTGGGTGATCTCTCTAAGCCCACAATTTCAACCAATTTCAATCCAAGCTTTTATGTCTAGTAGAATCTGTCCTCTTTAGTTTCATATCCATATTTCCTGCAGCAAGCTGAATGTACAATCTTAGATATTATGACACAAATATTTGAAACTTAACATGTTCAAGACTTAATAGGTTTTCTTCCTCCCTTTATGGTATATTTCTCAAATTCTGAGTAAATGGTGTCACTGTCAATTGATTTTTCCAAGCCAGTATCCTAGGAATTTCTCTAAATATTTCCTTATGCCTTACCTTCTGCTTGTGATCAAGTGTCACCTCCTAAATTGTTTTTAGTATGACGTTATTTATTTATTTATTTATTTTTGGAAAGGGCTGTATCCTTCTGGCATGTTCACCTGCCTCCTTTTTTTTTCCTCTGCAAATTATTTCAGAGTCTTTTGCTCAAATGCACATATGATCCCCATATACATCTTGGTAAAACTCAACCTTCTTACCTTGACATACAAGGCCACTAGTGGTGAGACCTTGCCTACTTCTTTGGCCTCATCTATCTCACTAAACTATTGCATATCTCAGGGTGCAATATTAAAATGTTTTGCAGAGATTGCTTTCTCTCTTTAGCATGACCTTTCCTATCTTGTTTCCAAGTCTTTACATGTCCTTTAAGCTCTCAGCTTAAAATCAATTCATTTAATATTTAGAAATTCTTATTAAGCATCAGCTATGTGCCAGGCACTGTGCTAGTCAGTCTTTTATGAATAATTCCTTTACTCCCAAGCACTTTTCATTATGTCTTGTGCACATCTCTATTACCAAATTGAATTGTCAAGATCTGCATATTCAACTGCCTCTTTTACTGAACCATGTGCTTCCAGAGGGCAAGAAATCTGTTTTATTCTTCTAGGTGTCATTAGTTCTTGACACAGTCATAGATAATCATTAAATGTGGAACAAATGAACGAATGGTTATTTTGAGCAAAATGTTAATAACATTTCTTAGGGATATTTGGAATGACATAATTTTTCAAGAGCTTAGTACAACACAAATATTGTTTCCTGAAATTCTAAACCTACTGGGCTAGAAAATGAGTGTTTTAAAATAGATGGAACACCTCAGCATTCTAGTTAATTGGCGTGAATAATTTCTGACAGAAGGTTGAATATCAAGTAGCTATCTACTTTGCCTCTCTTTTGTATTTATCATATATATTTTGATAGAAATTAGCAATAAGCCAAAGAGATGTTTACTCACAGATACCATTGCTTTTCATTTAGGGGTGGATAATGAACACTAAGAAGGCAGGAAAAGTTTCCAGGGAGTAATTGATGTTGATGTTTTGTGCTACCATGTGGATATTCTAAAAAAAAGAAGAAGCTCTAAACTATCATTACATGCCTAATAGTTACAAGCAAGGGCCATGCAGATCAATGATTCTTTAATGAAATGCTGTGCAGCACATACGGTCACTATCTTATTCTTACAAATAAGAAGCAAGAATGAACTATTGCACTCATGGGCAAGGAGGGCTATTTGGTTGGTACAACCCTAACTCCTTCTTTCATAAATAAGGGAATCGAGGGCCAGAGATTGATGTTAAAGTATTAACTTGAGGTGATAAAGCTAGCTAGTGTTAGAGGTAGGATAGAAGTTAGACATGCTCATTAAAATTTCTTCCAATTGTTTTAAGTTCTGGCAGAAGACTCTGTGAACCATGGGGGAGCAAAGTTGGTATTATATTCATTTTAAGTAGATACATTAATCAGTCATTAATTATATATATTTATTACTTATATGGTTAATATTTATGTGTCAAGTAGTTCATAGTTGATATTAATTTTATATCATAAGCCAAGATTTCACAGATTTTATTCACAGATTTTCCCTTTGTTAGTTCTTAAAAAAAAATCAAGATAATCTCAGGTTTCCTTTCACTTTGCACAGATAAATGTGATTTATAGTGCCTAATGTAGTTCCTTACTTCAGGCCCTATGCAATGTTAAGTCTAGATTCCAGGTTTTATATTTCTAGTAGGCTTCCTATACTTCCTAAAAAAAGTTATTAAGGTGAGTTTGTAACAGATGGCCAGGTTTCCAGGAGACCTGGGTTAGAACTTGCATGGGAAATAATATGATATAAAGGCTGCCTGATGGTCTGGGAGTGGACAAAGTTGGGGAAAGATGGGTAAGGGAAAGAGCAGTTGAACAGAAGAATTTAAAAAAAGCAAAGACAGTATTTAAGGAAGAAAGGAAAGAAGCAAAGATGTAAGGCAACAAAGTTAGACCTGGAAAGGTTCATTGAATTTCTGCCTGTTGGGTTAAGATATTGTGCTAGAAACCTTCAATAATCTCATTTAATCTTATACCTTCAAGGCACATCCCATTTTACAGGTATGGAAATGAGACACAATGGGGTTAATTTTGTGCCTAAGCTAAATATAGTAATTACTAAATTACTAAATATAGTAATCATCAGATAGGATTCAAACCCAGACTTAATATCTTCTTTTGAGACAGGAGGAAAAGCTCATTAAACATTTTTCAGAATGCTAGTTCACAATTGGTTAAGACTGTACTACCTTGAAAATTTAATCCTTCTCACTAGGCTGATTTAAATGGCCCTATAGTACCTGCCCTTTGGAACTTCAATGATTCCTTAGCAGACGGTCCTGGAAAAAGGAGGCCAACTTAGAAGTCCTGAGTAGTCTGAAGATTAAAAGATGGGGGGAATTCTTCCATTGGTATCAGCAGGAGCATAAGAGTGAGGACCTCCCAGATGTTGGACCTCCCAGAAATGAGACAGTAATGGTTTTCCTTCTTTGGCTGCAGAAATCCACACATAAACAGAGTGGGAACTAGTCCCTAAATGGGAAGTAGGGTATGTGTATGTTTTTTTTTGGGGGGGGTAGTTGTGGTAGTGGTCTTATTTATAAACCTGGGATGGGATTTGGAAACTTATATGATTAAGATTATAATTATACCTTAGTTCTTGAGTGTTCCAAAATATGGTGTAACTTGGGAAGAAGACTGGTAGCAGATTAAATTGCATTGCACACACTTAAGCATGTCCAAATGCCCAATACCTGCATTAAATTTTTTTAAAAAATTTACAACCTGTGGCTTATAAAAAATAATAATGTATTTATTATTTTCATAAGAATGGAACAGTTTCATTACATATAAAGAACTATATATGGAAAATTACAAGGAAGAAAGTGAAAAACCAGCCATTATTTGACAGAACAATCACTTTAAATATTTGCTGAAGAGCATGTGTGTACAGATAGATAGATAGATAGCTGGGTAAAAATAATTTTAGAGAATATGTGATAATTCTTTACATGTAATTTTCAATTAAAGTATAACATTTACTTTATTTTTTAAATAAGTATTCTTTAAATAAGGAGCATCTGCGTGTCTCAGTAAGTTAAACATCCAACTCTTGGTCTTGGCTCATGTCATGATCTCATGGTACATGAGATTGAGCCCCAAATTGAGCTCTGTGTTGACATCCCAGAGCTGCTTGGGATTCTCTCTCTCTGCCCCACCTCTGCTCATGCACATGCTTGCTCTCTCTAAATAAATAAATAAATAAATAAATAAACTTAAAAAATGTAAAATGTAATATTTTAAGAAAATAAAAATACAATATAAGATTTCATGTACATTTAAAAAAAAATCTTGAAACTGAAGTTATTTCTTTTAATTTTTTTTAATGTTTATTTTTAAAAGGGAGACAGCGTGAGCAGGGAAGGCACAGAGAGAGAAGGGGACAAAGGATCTCAAGTGGGCTTTGTGCTGACAGCAGACAGCCCGATGCAGGGCTCAAACTCATGAACTGTGAGATGGTGACCTGAGCCAAAGTTGGACATTTAACAGACTGAGCCACCCAGGTGCCCTGAAACTGAACTAATCTCTTAACTTCAGAATAAATATTTGTTTTTAATCATAAAGCCATATTAAGCCTTGAAGTAACTCTCTAGATTTAAAAAAAAAAAATCTAAACAATTCAAGAGATTGGATCATTGCCTTTTATTGAGTATATTTTTTCAACATTAGAGGGCAACTACAGATTGTTAGCTATAAATAAATACATTAGTATATTTAGATTTTTCTTCCTCCTCATCACTTCCCTTATACCTGGTTCCTTCAGACATTCCTGAGCTGATTTTATTTCTGTTCCATTTTTCTTAAAAAATAAATAAATTTCTGTTATCTTGCTATATTTTATATATTTTTGTAAGCCACCACTTGTTCACAATAGGAACAAGGCAGAAAATAAATCACAGATAAACATAAAATATTGGAAGTGATTATGATTCAAAATGTTGACAGTCCTGACTCCTGATTTATCAGTAATTTTTCTGTGTGCACTACTGTGTAAAGGTTTCTTCTGACTTATATATTAATTACTGAAGGCACAGTTTAGAACAACACAGAAATCTCTCTAAATCAGTATTCACCTATTTGCTGATAAGTCCTACACAAATTGTTGTGTCTCAATTTACCATTTATGAACAGTAGGAAAAAAAATTTGCTTTTCTTTGCTTTGGTATTAAAATTGTGTTCTAGTATAGTGAGGCCATGAGGTGAGTGACTTCTGACTTACCATTTTTAAAATTATAGGTTGTTCAGCAAGCTCTGCCAGGATCAGGTCCTAAAAATGAGTTATTTTTCACATCTCAAAATCCAAGTTGAAACACTGGCTTGCTTGTTAAGATTAATTAACTAGAGGTAATACTTGCACATTGGCTCATTAACAGAAGAAAAATTGGCTCACTCTAATCACTCACAGAATTTTAGTAGAAAAGTTAATGATGAATGTAAGCAAAGCCTATATAAATACAACCCTTTTACTGTTTAGGAAAAAAAGAAAACATGATTTTTTCCCCTCCCAGGTAGAGATAATTACCTAGTGTGCAATTCTCCTGCAGCTGTTTTCTCATCTTTATATGACCTCTCTTTCCTAGTGTTAGAAATCACAAGCTTAACTGTTTCTGATCTTGTATGGTTGAGCGGTATTGGATGTAATAACTGTGGAATTAGACACACAGTGGCTTTGTCCTAAATAGACTTGAACTTGGACAAGTTTCTTAGCCCTATGAGCCTCAGTTTCATCTGAAAAAATGATGGAGGTGAATTTGTGGGTCTCTAAGTGACTTCTATTCGTCAAAATTTTATTCTTAAAATAAGCTTATTTTATTTTAGCTCATTCTTAAATGAGCTAAGTTGAAAATATAAGAGCTCTTGGATGTTCCTTGTGTCAAGTTGCAATGCAATAATTTCAAAACATTCTTGAAACAAAATATATTGTTTTGCTTGGGCTTAAGCTTTTTTTTAAGTTAAAAAAATTGTTTTTAATGTTTTATTTATTTTTGAGAGAGAGAGAGAGAGAGAGAGAGAGAGAGAGACAGAGACAGAGCATGAACAGGGGAGGGGCAGAGAGAGAGGAAGACACAGAATCTGAAGCAGGTTCCAGGCTCCAAGCTGTCAGTACTGAACCGCATGTGGGGCTGAACTTACAGACTGTGAGATCACGATCTGAGCTAGAGTCTGACGCTTAACCGACTGAGCCACCCAGGTGCTCCATTTTTTTTTTTAAGTTTATTTATTTATTTTGAGAGAGACAGAGACAGTGTGAGTCAGGGTGGGACAGAGAGAGAGAGGGAGAATCCCAAGCAGGCTCTGCACCATCAGCACAGAGCTGGATGCGGGGCTTGAACTCATGAAACCCTGAGATTATGACCTGAGTGGAAACTGAGTTAGATACTTAACCAACTGAGCTACGCCTGGCGCTCCTGCTTTAACTTAAGCTTTAAGTGGATTTGTGAAATAAAACAACTGTATTTGAATGCCCAGTCTTAACACAGAGGTTCTCACTGATGATGTTTCTGCAATCAACACATTGCATCTCTGAAGCACTGTCATATTTCAGTCTATCGGGTTGATGGTTAATTTTTTTCAGTTTCCACTCTGATGGCTATCTTTGAATATTTGGAGCAGATGCAACACTTACAGTGAAAAAGGGAATCTAGTTATTTGATAAAACAAAAATCATATGCCTGCTCACTTTATAATTGGCACAAATCCTGAGACTTTCAGCAGGGAACAAAACCAAGTATTTTCTACCAACTTTCAGTATAATGTTGTTGTTGTAACTTTGTTTGCAGTGATAAAGCATGTGTCAATTTTTGATTATGGTTATTAATTAAGTCCCATATATTTTGTAATTAATGAAATTTTTAAATAAATCTGTCAGTAGGTTAAACGTAAATTTAAGTTATACACTGTTGAGTTTTCTTTTATCTTTTTCTTTTTTTTCCTTTTTTTTTTCTTGGTGCAAAAAAGTGTTTTTGTTAAAGACAGGACCTGTGGGCAGAAAGAGCTGCATTGTGATTGTGAGGAGCCATTGATTATATACTTTAAAGTTGGGGACAGGGTAGAGATAATCGAAGTCTCTAAAGGGATTTCTGTAAGTCTCTAAAGAAGACTTACAGGATCTTGGAGGTCTGGCTACAGCATTGAGGTTTCACATATTCTTTGTCTTCATAAATATTTCAGTGAGAATATGTGTTATGCTCTTCTACTTAGATGTTTCATGTGTAGAAAACTAAGTTAGGGTTTTCTAGTTAGATGCCATCTTAATCAGAAAATTGAATCCATGAAACTTCATTCCTCTCACTAGGTAGAAAATGTCAGACCAGATCATCTCTAAAGGTCCCTTACCTCCAAATGACTGTATTTCTTTAATTTGTGCTTGGAGTAATTGAGGCATCTTTATTTTTCTCAGTTAGTAATAATGTCACTCATTCTGAGTTTATCCAAACTACTGGATATACACACTCTGTGCTCCCTCCTAACCACTTCAGGATTACTTTAGAGATGTTAGTAGATTGATACAATTAAACATAACCCATTTAAAATGATTGAAAGTTACATGTAGTTAAGTCAGTATTAGAAAATAGTCTTTAAAAGTTCCATTCATCATCTGAGTTTAGCAGCCACCGTTATTGTGTCTAGTTTGGAATTTCAGTTCTTTAATTCACTACTTATCTTGGGACTGAATATTGTGCCCAATAGGAGTCATGTGTTTGTTTCTTCACTGGAAGCCATGATAGCTTCTTCCGGCGATCTTAGTACAAAGTGATTTCAAAATAATGTTTAGCCTGGAAAATGTTCTTGCCTGCCTGGTGAGTGATGAAATGTGGGCATGTTGCTTCCTGCTGCTGCATTGCTTTCATAGAGCACTGTAATTGTAAATAAAAGAAGGATTAATGAAAATGGTGAAATCTGCATCTCATTTTAGGGATTACTTTTTCAAATCCAGTCTTTGTTCCAGAAGCTTAATTTTTTTTTTTATTCTTTCTGTTGACAGAGCAGTGGTATGTGGCATAGTCAGAGGGCATAGAGAGTTTTGAGTCCAGACAAAACTCTGTCTACCTCTGGTACTCATTTTCTCCCTCTGTAAAATTTTGTAATATATGTAATACTTTTGAAAGATGACATAGTACTTATGAGGAAGGACTCTTAGATTAGACAGCCTGATTTTGAATTTTGACTCCAACTTTTAAGAACTGTGTGATTTTGTTTGGTGTGATTTTGTTAGCTGAGACTCAGATGTTTCAGTGGTAAAAATGGGGTGAATAGAACTTTATGGGCTTGTTCTGAGCATTAAATTAGATAATCTGTGTAAAATATTTAGCACAGTGCCTGCTACAAATACATATTTATTAACTGTTGGCTATTATTAACTCTTTCTGAATACAGTGCAGACCTTTGTAGAAAGTACTCAAACTATTATTACTAAACATGTAGGAGACTCGGTAGGTGTATTCTTAAGCAGTAATTATAATTAGCATCTTTCATCTAATCTAAAACTATTATCTAATAAGTTTTGAGAAGATATTCCTGATAG
This sequence comes from Panthera uncia, assembly GCF_023721935.1. Taxonomy (NCBI): domain Eukaryota; kingdom Metazoa; phylum Chordata; class Mammalia; order Carnivora; family Felidae; genus Panthera; species Panthera uncia. The sequence goes on from NW_026057584.1 coordinate 47,443,362, forward strand.
GACATCTATTGAGGCATTAAATTATGGTGGAGATGACTCATGTTTGGCCTCTTCTACATTTCCACTTCACTGGATTCTGTGTGATTTTCCTGAAATTAAATTGTCCTTTTTATTTCCAACTGCACACTAGGTTTTTGTCTGGTGCCAATATTTATTAACTGAAAAATATACAGTTAGTCTTTATTCTGATGAAGGAAGATTCTTAAAATTCTGTAGCAGATCTTTTTTCTGGGATATTTAATCAATTCTATATTTTGTTTAATTTTTATTTTATTTTTTTTGGTAATTGCAAGGACAAATGGTACTGATTTCATTATTAGTATAGATCTGAGAACAGCTGTCACATAATAAATAGGAAACTTCTTTTTTTTTTTCCTAGAAAATGAATGCAGTTTATGGAAAACTTTTCCCTGAGTGATGGGTGATTTCAGTTATTTAAATCAAATGTTTTTCCATTGAATATGTGGAATAGCAACCAGTAATATAGATAAACAACCTTAAGTACTTCACTAGAGTCCTTTTTAGAGGGTTGTGCCTTCTGCATGACAGTTGATTCTTTTCTTGCAGCTATGTGAGAGTACTTGGGGCTCCAAAAGGGAGCTGGGAAGGGAACACCCAGACAGGTCCAGATCTTTAACATCCTTACTCATGACTGTGACTATCACATCTTGTAGTACTGAAATCCATCAAAATGTGCTTGCTTTTCACACTCAGCCTTCATGGAGAACGGTGTAAGGAAAGGAAGGGGCAAAGAGAGGGAGGGTCTTAAGATCCTTAATGCAATCTATAAGCCTCTGACATCCTTTTATGCATTCTGTTTTATTTCCTAACTCTGCAGATTTCCCGTCCAAATACTCTTTTGAAAGTCTAATGGTACATTTGATATCGTAGATTTATCATTATGACTTTGATGTATAAAAGTGAGGTTTTAAAGACTTTATTATTAAAGATAAATCATTTTATGAAGAAAAGGAGAAAAATGGAGTTGTTGTTTATCTCTTTTGAACACTATGGATTTGTTCACTTATTCCCTTACTTCTTGGTATCATAAAAATGAGAAGAGCCTGCATTGTTCATGTTAATCTCTCCTGGTTTCTTTCAGCCCTAGATTCTAGAATAAAATTTATCTTCTGTTTTAGATACATACAGAGTTATCTCTCTGGTGTTGGAATGTATTGTTATTTCCCAGGGCAATAAATCAAGAATGCTGTCTGAAAGCTCTAAAATAACTAAATAACCAAGTTGTTGAGCCACTAACAAGCATATGCAATTCATCACTTAAATGATACATGCCACAACAAGTAAGGCTTTGTGAATGATGTGCTATTGCCCTCTTTTTATTTATTTATTTTTAGTTTTATCAGGTAAGTCACTAGGGCAGAGAATATGAAGAGGAGGATATAAAGCAGAGAGAAATAAAAAAGGAAAGCTTTATATTTTATTGATTTCAGAGGATAGCAATTTGTTATTTATAGAGCTAGAAGGAGACATTCAGGCATTAGCTCTTTTTAATATAGTGCTATGATTGTGCTAAGGATGCTATTTTAACCAAGCATCAAGAATAACACTCAGCTGGGTGGCTGAGTCAGTTAAGCATCTGACTCTTGATCTGGGCCCAGGTCATGATCTCTTGGTTCATGAGTTCGAGCCCTAAGTTGGGCTCCACATTGGTGGAGCCTGCTTGGGATTCTCTCCCTCTCCTTCTCTCTCTGTGCATTGTCCACTCTCTCAAAAATAAATACATAAACTTAAAAAAAGAATCACACTTTTAACTGCTATTAATAAAGCATGTGTAATGTCTGTTTTAGTACATCTTAAAAAATTCACCTAGGGGATTGTTCTCAAACTTTAATTTGCATACACATCAAAGCAAAGCAGTTTAAAATTCAGATCCTCAGGAGGTACCCTTGTGGCTCAGTCAGTTAAGTATCTGACTTCGGCTCTGTAACGAGGTCATGATCTCATTGTTCGTGAGTTTGAGCCCCACATTGGTGTCTGTGCTGCCAGTGTGGAGCCTGCTTGGAATTCTCTCTCTCTCCCTCTCTCTCTCTCTCTCTGCCCTTTCCCCACTTATGCTCTCTCTCTCTCTCTCAAAATAAATAAACTTAAAAATATTCAAATGCTCAGGCTCCCTCCTAAGATTCTGATTCACTCCTGTGGTGGGTTTCAGAAGCTGTGTTTTAAGGTAGCATCCATGAGATTCAGTGTGGGTGGTTGGCACATTTCTTTCTTCTCTGACTCATGCCAGAACTTTGGAATGTCTGAAACACAGGACAGTTTTTCTTAACAAAATATGAGTAATTACTATAAAATAATATCAATTTAAAGCTTGGTACTATCTCCTACTTACTATTAAATCCATGGTGTTCTGGTTGCTTGTGTAACTTTGATGGTGTCCTGTTTGAAGCATCTTGCTATTCCTGTTATTTGAGTTGGGGGGTGTGTGTGGGGGTCTGTCTTTGTTGCTTAGAAACAGAAATCAATTGTGGTTAATTTAAGAGAAAAAAGAACTCTATTCAAAATCTTTTTTAAGCTCACAGGTTTGTTGGGAGTCTGAAGGACCAATTTGGGAAAAGGAGAAGGACTCAAGGCAGTTGTGGGTGGGCTTGGGGGATGTGACAAAAAGACCCACCTGTGAGATTACCCTGCAGGAAGAGTTTGGGCCATATCCTGCTGTTGCCCAGGCCACTGAGAAGAACACCAGTGCAAACATCGCTGTCTCACTTGCTCAAGAGTCCAAGTTTGGGGGAGAGTGTTTATGATTTGTTGTGCTCCCTTTCCCTGTCTGGTATTATGAACAGGAGGGAAATCCTAAAAGCAGACTTTTGAGACTGTTTTAAACACTTACATCAGGCACCAGAGACTTCCGGATCTCTGCAGTTTGATTTCTTATAGTGATGCTGATAAGAAAGTATAGATATCAACTATATGATTTATTACTCATACTGACTAGTACAGTCAGTGGAAAAAGCAAAAGGTTATCTGTGTCCAGAAACTCAATTTTTAAAATTCTTTATGACATCATTCAAAACATAATATTTCTCCTGTTTTAAGATATATATTCATGCAATATTTTTCCCATTCTATTCTGTATTATATCTGTGTTTTAATAAGAATACAATGATTAAAATGACTTACATGCAAGGAAAATGAATGCATTATAGAATGTAACATATTTATTTTATTTCATACACTTCTTTGGATAGTACTGAATATACTCCTAGTTGAAGAAGTGTGATCTTATGCTACCCACTAAAAGTGTATAACTATTTTTTATTTTTACTTATTCATTACATATAAATACAGAAATCAATTTAGGTAATAGGGCATTTAGATAACATAATGTTGGTTACCATTTGTAAAATAGAAAACCATTTAAAAATGTTAAGCCTTGTGAATTTGTTTTGGAAATATTTTTTTTTTGACTAACACAATATTGGATGCATTAAATAATTGAATATATTTGGGCTGATTGAAAACTGCAAGTTCCTTAAGATCCCTGTTTGACAAGTAAGTTTGACAAGGCAAGTAAGCACTCTCTACGGACTTCTGCTTATTCTTCAACATCCAGAGCTATGTGGCCACATACAGGTGCATGGCAGGCTGGGAATCTCATTTTTCTTAAATTTTATTTTAGAGAGAAGACAGCATGAGTAGGGGAGAGGGATAGAAGGAGAGAGAGAGAATCTTAAGCAGGCTCCATGCTCGGTCCATGTAGGGCTTGATCCCTTGACCCTGGGATCATGATCTGAGCTGAAATCAATAGTCAAATGCTCAACCAACTCAGCCATCCAGGCACCCCAGAATCTCATTATTTTGAATGGGTATCACATGAGCCCAATCACATGAGCCACCATTACTGATAATGCTGGAAAACAAATGCACGAGGGAGACTGAGTAGGTGAGAGAGACGGAGAGAGAGAGGAAAGGAAGAAGGAGAGAAAGAGAGAGTTAGAGAGATTTGGGGTCTAATATTCAGACAAAGGAATGCAAGGGGGGTTGTGTATAATAAGTGAGACACCTAGTCAGCATTTTGAAGAATTTATCAGGAGAAAAATTCTTAATAGGAATTAAATGGGACTGTGCTGAAGGGAAAATAGAGCTACAAGAGTCTTTGAATGACAGACTAAAAAAGTGTTATTAGTTTTTTCTTTTTAACTTTAAAATTTTAAAGGTATAAAATCAGGTTGAATTTTTATTTGTTATAGAATTTTTATTATAAGAATACAATTGTGTTTTTGACCTCATCTCTATGTTGAGTATACTTGCTATTGTAGGTAAGTAATAATTTATAAAACAATGTAATTAAAGGATACCTAAATTGAAATATGATAATGAAAAGAGGATTTTTAATTTAATTTTAATTTTATTTTTTTGTTTCAAGTTTTTATTAAATTCTAATTGGTTAACATATAGTGTAGTATTGATTTCAGAAATAGCTTTAGTGATTCATCCCTTACTTACAACACTCAGTCCAATACATATTAAGTATTAGAAATTTCGGGCTTTTTTAAAATTTGGGGATTTATGCAAGGGTATATTTATGTCTATAGACCAATCAGAACAGAATTTCTTTTATTTGTTTTGTTTTGATTTAAATTCTAGTTAGTTAACTGATAGGGTAAAATTGCTTTCAGGAGTAGAATTTAGTGATTCATCACTTACATATCCTATCCCTCACCAACCTCCCTCCATCAACCCTCAGTTTGATTTCTGTCTTTAAGATTCTCTCATGATTTGTTTCCCTCCCTCTTTCCTCCCCACCCCATATGTTCATCTGTTTTGTTACTTAAATTCCACATATGAGTGAAACCATATGGTATTTGTCTTTCTCTGATTTATTTTGCTTAGCATAATATGTTATAGTTCCATCAATGTCATTGCAAATGGCAGGATTTCATCCTTTTTGATGGCTGAGTAATATTCCATTGTGTATATATGCCACACCTTCTTTATCCATTCATCAGTCGATGGACTTTGGTATCTATCCATAATTTGGCTATTGTTGATAGTGCTGCTATAAACATCGGGGTTGCATGTGTCCTCTGAATCAATATTTTGGTATCCTTTGGGTAAATACCTACTAGCACAATTGCTGGATCTTAGAATAGTTCTATTTTTGACTTTTTGAGGAACCTCCATACTGCTGTCCAGAGTGGCTGCACCAGTTTGCATTCCCACCAGCAGTGTAAGAGGGTTCCTCCTGCCCTGCATCCTCACCAACATCTGCTTTTTCCTGTGTTGTTAATTTTAGCCATCCTGACAGGTGTGAGGTGATGTCTCATTGTAGTTTTGATTTGTATTTCCCTGATGATGAGTGGTGTTGAGCATCTTTTCATGTGTCTGTTAGGCATCTGGATGTCTTCTTTGGGAAAATGTCTATTTATGTCTTCTTCCCATTTCTTCCCTGGGTTATTTATTTGTCTGATAAATTCTTTATAGATTTTGGATACTAACTCTTTATCAGATATGTCATTTGCAGATATCTTCTCCCATTCTGCAGGTTGCCTTTTAGTTTTATTGGTTGTTTCCTTAACTGTGCAGAAGCTTTTTATCTTGATGAAGTCCCAATAGTTCATTTTTGCTTTTGTTTCCCTTACCTCTGGCACCTGTCTAGTAAGAAGATGCTCTGGCCAGTGTGAAAGAAATTATTGCCTGTGTTCTCCTCTAGGATTTTAATGGTTTCCTGTCTCACACTGAGGTCTTTCATCCATTTTGAATTTATTAATGAGTACGGTGTAAGAAAGTAGTCCAGTTTCATTCTTTTGCATGTTGCTGTCCAGTTTTTCCAACACCATCTGTTAAAGAGACTGTCTTTTTTTACATTGGATATTCTTTCTTGCTTTGTTAAAATTAGTTGACCACACAGTTTGTGGGTCCATTTGTGGGTTTTATGTTATGTTCCATTGAACTATGTGTCTGTTTTTGTGCCGGTATCATGCTGTCTTGACTGCAGCTTTGTAACATAGCTTGAAGTCTGGAATATGATGCCTCTGGCTTTGCTTTTCTTTTTCAAGACTGCTTTGGCTATTCAGGGTCTTTTGTGGTTCCATATGAATTTTAGGATTGCTTCTTCTAGCTACGTGAAAAATGCTGGTGGTGTTTTGATAGGGATTGCATTGAATATGCAGATTGGTTTTGAGAAGTATAGACATTTTAACAATATTTGTTCTTCTAATCCATGAGCATGGAATATTTTTTCATTTCTTTGTGTCATCTTCAATCTCTTTCATAAGTGTTCTATAATTTTCAGAGTATAGATCTTTTACCTCTTTGATTAGGTTTATTCCTAGGCATCTTATGATTTTTGGTGCAGTTGTAAATGGGATCGATTCCTTGATTTCTCTCTCTGGTGCTTCATTATTGGAGTATAGAAATTCAACAGATTTCTGTATATTGATTTTGTATTTTGTGGCATTGCTGAATTTGTGTATCGGTTCTAGCAATTTTTTGGTGTGGTCTTTCAGGCTTTCTACATAGAGTATCATGTTATCTTCATATAGTGAAAGTTTGAATTCTTCTTGATGATTTGGATGCCTTATTTATTTTTGTTGTCTGATTGTGGAAGCTAGGACTTCCAATACTATGTTAAATAACAAAGGTGAGAGTGGACCAGATCACTCTCACCACTCTGGACCACTTGTTCCAGAGCATAAAGGAAAAGCTCTCAGTTTTTCCCATTGAGGATGATATTAGCTGTGGGTCTTTGGTATATGGCCTTCTTGATGTTGAGGTATGTTCACTCTATCACTACTTTGTTGAGAGTTTTTAATCAAGAATGGATGCCGTACTTTGTTAAATCCTATTTCTGCATCTATTGGGAGGATCATATATTTCTTATATTTTATTTTATTAATGTGATATATAATGTTGATTGATTAGCAAATGTTGAACCACACTTGTAGCCCAGGAATAAATCCTACTTGATCATGGTGAATAATTATTTTAATGTACTGGTGAATAATTATTTTAATATAATTTGATTTGCTAGTGTTTTGTTGAGAATTTTTGTATCATGTTCATCAGGGAAATTGGTCTGTAATTCTCCTTTTCAGTGGGATCTTTGTCTGTTTTTGGAATCAAGGTAATGCTAGCTTCACAGAGTGAGTTTTGAAGTTTCCTTCCATTTCTATTTTTTGGAACAGTTTGAGAAGAATAGATACTAATTCTTCTTTAAATGTTTGATAGAATTCCTGAGGGAAGCCATCTGGCCTGGACTTTTATTTGTTGGGTAATTTTTGGTTACTGTTTCAATTTCTTTGCTGTTTATGGGTCTGTTCAAGTTTTCTATTTTTTCCTGTTTCAGTTTTGGTAGTTTATATGTTTCTAGGTGTTTATCCATGTCTTCCAGATTGCTCAATTTGTTGGCATATAATTTTTCATAGCATTCTCTTATAATTTGTATTTCTGTGGTGTTGGTTGTGATCTCTCCTATTTCATTCGTGATTTGGATCCTTTCTCTCTCTAATTTTTTAAATGAGTTTGGCTAGGGGTTTATCAGTTTTATTAATTTTTTCAATGAATCAGCTCCTAGTTTCATTGCTGTTCTACTGTGTGTTTTTTGTTTTGTTTTGGTTTGTTTGTTTTGGCTGGTGTGAATTTGAGAGTTTTCTTGCTTCTTGTGTTAGGCCTGTAATGGTATCTACTTCCTTGTTACTACTGCTTTTGATGCAACTTAAAGGTTTTGGACTTGTGTTTTCATGTTCATTTGCTTCCGTGTATTTTTTTTATTTCTGCTTTAATTTCCTGGTTAACCCACTCATTCGGTAGTAGGATGTTCTTTAACCTCCATGTATTAGTTGTATTTCCTAATTTTTTCTTGTGGTTGACTTCAAGTTTCATAGCATTGTGGTCTGAAAATATTCATGTATGATCTTGATCTTTTTGTACTTGTTGAGGCCTGATTTGTGACCCAGTGTGTGTTCTATTCTGGAGAATGTTCCATGTGCACTCAAAAAGAATGTGTATTCTGCTGCTTCATTGTTTCATTATTGATTTTCTCCTTATATGATCTGTCCATTGCTGTCCATTGCTGTGGGTTATTAAAGTCCTCTACTATTGTTGTATTGTTATTAATGAGTACCATTATGTTTGTTATTGATTAATTTATATGCTTGGGTACTCTCAAGTTGGGAGCATAAGTTTTTTCCATTGTTAGATCTTCTTGTTGGAGAGACCCCTTTATTATGATTTAGTGCCCTTAATATCTTGTTACAGTTTGGTTTAAAATATAGTTTGTCTGATATAAATATGACTCCTCCGACTTTATTTTGATATCTATTAGCATGATTAATGGTCTTCCATCCCCTCACTTTCAATCTTCAGGTGTCTTTGGGTTTAAAATGGGTCTCTTGTAGTCAGAATACAGATGGATCTTGTTTTTTTATCTATTCTGATACCCTATGTATTTTGATTGGTGCATTGAGTCCATTTATACTCAGAGTGCTTACTGATATGAATTTAGTGCCATTGAATTACCTATATCTGGAGATTTTCCTTCTTCCTTTTTAGTCTTTGTTGATTTTGGTCTTTCTTCCCCATTCAAAGAGTTCCCTTTAATATTTCTATCAGGGATGATTTAGTGCTCAAGAACTTTTTTAGTAGTAAAATTTTTTTTTTTTTTTTTGTCTGGGAAACTCTCTCTATTCTGAATAACAGCTTTGCTGGATAAAGTATTCTTGGCTGCATATTTTTCCCCTTCAGCATGTTAAATATATCATCCACTCCCTTCTGATCCAAGTTTCTGTGGAGAGATCTGCTGGAAACATGATTTCTCTTCCCTTGTAGGTTAGGGATTTCTTTTCCCTTGCTGCTTTCAGGATTCTTTTCTTACCTCTATATTTTGCAAATTTTAGTATAATATATCTTGCTGCTGGCCTGTTTTTGTTCATTTTTATGGGAGTTCTCTGTGCATCCTGGATTTGGATGTCTGTTCCCTTCCCCAGATTAGGGAAGTTTTCAGTTATAATTTGCTCAAATAAACCTTCTGACCCCCCCCCCTTTCCTCTCTTCTTCTTCTAGGATTCTATGATATGAATGTTTCTACACTTCATGGAGTGCTGAATTTCATGTCTGCTTTGGTGATCCAAAAATTCTCTGTCCATCTTTTCATCTTCAGTATTTTCCATAACTTTATCTTATATATCACTAATTGATTCCTCTGGTTCTTTCATCCTGGTGGTCATTAAATCTTGATTATAGCATTTTTTATTTTGGCATGACTAATTTTTACATTTTGTCTCTGTGGTAAGGGACTCCCTGGTGTCTTCTATGCTTTTCTCAAGCTGAGGTAGTCTCCTTATGATTGTTGTTTTAAATTCTGGTTCAGGAATATTGCTTATAACTGTTTTGATTAGATCCCTGACCATGACCTCTTCATGTTTTTTCTTGTGGGATAAATTCCTCTGTCTTGGCATTTTTTCTGGGTCTCTGTCTTCTGTATGTTAGGAAAGGCTGTTATGTTTCCTGCTTCTGAGAGTAATAGCTACATTAAGAAGAGATCACATACTGTCCAGGGCCTGGTGCTTCAGGAAGTGTCTCTGGTGTATGCTGTGTGCACTCTGCTGCTGTGTTTTGACTGCTCTTTTCCTCAGGTCAGTCCTTTACAGAGTTTCTTTTTGCATGCAGTGGGAAGTGTTTGGACCTTGTCCACTGTGTGGTGAGTTTTAAGTAGGTGTATTTTTGTCTGCTTGTTAAAAGAGGCTAGATCCTATTTCCCCTAGATTTGAAACTTTGTAGCCATATCTGGTCAATAGAATTGGTGCATAAAGAGGGGTTGTGCAGGTCTTCTGGGGGAGGCGCCCGCTGCTCTGACTCGCAGGCACACTGGCCCTAGTTCACAGCACCTGCAGAACGCAGTAGGGCAGGGCTTGGTGTAAGTAGCTCAAGCCTCTACTGTGGGTGCTGTGTTGCTCACTGAACTGAAATCTGTCTGTGATAATAGGTGGAGACAAAAATGGCATCAACCAGCTCTCTAGTCCCTGGAGAGCGGAATTAGCACCTGCCACTGTTCAGAAAGCTCTCACAGAAGAACAGTCTCCCCTCGTTTGTCCCCAGTATCTCTCACATCCCTGTCTTCATGCTGTCTGTGTCTGACCTGTCTGCCTGCCTGGTGGCACAGTGCTTCTGTGCTTTATCTCAGGTGCACTGGATAGGTTTAAAAAATCCAAGTGCAGCTCGGACCTGTGCTGATCCTCTGGGGGAGGGTCTTGCCAGGCAGGAATGCACAGAGTTTATGGTAAAAGGCAGCAAAATGCCACAGTCTGGGTTAGCTGCCCTCAGCAGGAGCCTCTGTTCCTATACTAATCAATGGGCGGCTCAATGGCACCACTGGCTCTTTTGTTCCCGGAAAGGCAGTGCCATTTCTTCCAAATGCACTCCAACAAGGGGAACTGTCTGTTCTAGTGCAAACCAGGGGATCCTCACACCCCTCTGTCCACTCCTGAGTCTCTGTCCTCCTTCTCAAGAGGAGCACCTCTGTGCCCACCAGGCTCCACTTTGGTGATGTCGTGGATTTCTAAAACTTCAGACTTTGAGCTCTGCTGCTTGTAAAAACTTGGAATAATCAGCCCCAATTGTTTTCCCGGTCAGGGGTTTTAGGGAAATGGGTTTTTGGTGCAATGCCCTGCTCCTTTCTCTCTCTCTTTCTCTCCTCTCTTTCTGACCAGGGCTGCCTTCCCTCTGCAGCCCCAGCAATTCTTTTCCCCCCAAAATCATGTCTCAGTACCTCCTACCCTCCACAATGTGGCCTCTTTTCTCCCTGTAGGTGTGTGGTTTATTGTCTCAGTCCTCCGATCAATTTCCTGGGTGATCAGAACGATTTGACATATATTTAGCTATGTTCGAGGGAGGAGGCAAGCATGCTGTCCTCCCACTACTCTGCCATCTTAACTCTCAGGTCCAAGAAAGGAGGATTTTTAAATGAATGATTTGCAAAGATCTTTAGAGATTCAAAGAAATTTTTTTTTGTCAAAAAAATCGTATGTAGAAAACTAAAAGAAAATAAAAATATATAAGACTTAATGCATTCACTTGCTTTGCAAGGTCAAGTTTTCTCTGTAATTTGAAGAAACAATAAAAAACATAATATATGATGCATTATGGGAGTGATTAGAACGATAATTAAAAATGATCTTCATAACAAAATATTGAAAACATTTTACATATTTATATATATGTTTAGAGTTAAAAATAAAATGCTTAAGGTAGGCATCCATCAGTATATGGTATTTTCTCTTTTACTGACATTTTGCTTAACCTACCAACTATCAGTTTTGATTAATTTGGATAAGAAGCTGGTAGATATAAAGCTGGCAGATGCACCTGGATACAATACAGCAGTTCATTTTATTTTATTTTTTTTTCTTGCTTAAGCATTTTATTTTTTTTCAATATATGAAGTATATTGTCAAATTGGTTTCCATACAACACCCAGTGCTCATCCCAAAAGGTGCCCTCCTCAATACCCATCACCCACCCTCCCCTCCCTCCCACCCCCCATCAACCCTCAGTTTGGTCTCAGTTTTTAAGAGTCTCTTATGTTTCGGCTCTCTCCCTCCATAACCTCTTTTTTTTTTTTTCCTTCCCCTCCCCCATGGGTTTCTGTTAAGTTTCTCAGGATCCACACAAGAGTGAAACCATATGGTATCTGTCTTTCTCTGTATGACTTATTTCACTTAGCATCACACTCTCCAGTTCCATCCACGTTGCTACAAAGGGCCATATTTCATTCTTTCTCATTGCCACGTAGTATTCCATTGTGTATATAAACCACAATTTCTTTATCCATTCATCAGTTCATGGACATTTAGGCTTTTTCCACAATTTGGCTATTGTTGAGTGCTGCTATAAACATTAGGGTACAAGTGCCCCTATGCATGAGCACTCTTGTATCCCTTGGGTAAATTCCTAGCAGTGCTATTGCTGGGTCATAGGGTAGGTCTATTTTTAATTTTTTGAGGAACCTCCACACTGTTTTCCAGAGCGGCTGAACCAATTTGCATTCCCACCAACAGTGCAAGAGGGTTCCCATTTCTCCACATCCTCTCCAGCATCTATAGTCTCCTGATTTGTTCATTTTGGCCACTCTGACTGGCGTGAGGTGATATCTGAGTGTGGTTTTGATTTGTATTTCCCTGATAAGGAGCGACGTTGAACATCTTTTCATGTGCCTGTTGGCCATCCAGATGTCTTCTTTAGAGAAGGGTCTATTCATGTTTTCTGCCCATTTCTTCACTGGGTTATTTGTTTTTCGGGTGTGGAGTTTGGTGAGCTCTTTATAGATTTTGGATACTAGCCGTTTGTCCGATATGTCATTTGCAAATATCTTTTCCCATTCCGTTGGTTGCCTTTTAGTTTTGTTGGTTGTTTCCTTTGCTGTGCAGAAGCTTTTTATCTTCATAAGGTCCCAGTAGTTCATTTTTGCTTTTAATTCCCTTGCCTTTGGGGATGTGTCAAGTAAGAAATTGCTACGGCTGAGGTCAGAGAAGTCTTTTCCTGCTTTCTCCTCTAGAGTTTTGATGGTTTTCTGTCTCACATTCAGGTCCTTTATCCATTTTGAGTTTATTTTTGTGAATGGTGTGAGAAAGTGGTCTAGTTTCAATCTTCTGCATGTTGCTGTCCAGTACTCCCAGCCCCATTTGTTAAAGAGACTGTCTTTTTTTCTGTTGAATATTCTTTCCTGCTTTGTCAAAGGTTAGTTGGCCATACGTTTCTGGGTCTAGTTCTGGGGTTTCTATTCTATTCCATTGGTCTATGTGTCTGTTTTTGTGCCAATACCATGCTGTCTTGATGATGACAGCTTTGTAGTAGAGGCTAAAGTCTGGGATTGTGATGCCTCCTGCTTTGGTCTTCTTCTTCAAAATTACTTTGGCTATTCGGGGCCTTTTGTGGTTCTATATGAATTTTAGGATTGCTTGTTCTAGTTTCGAGAAGAATGCTGGTGCAATTTTGATTGGGATTGCATTGAATGTGTAGATAGCTTTGGGTAGTATTGACATTTTGACAATATTTATTCTTCCAATCCATGAGCACGAAATGTGTTTCCGTTTCTTTATATCTTCTTCAATTTCCTTCATAAGCTTTCTATAGTTTTCAGCATACAGATCTTTTACATATTTGGTTAGATTTATTCCTAGGTATTTTATGCTTCTTGGTGCAATTGTGAATGGGATCAGTTTCTTTATTTGTCTTTCTGTTGCTTCATTATTAGTGTATAAGAATGCAACTGATTTCTGTACATTGATTTTGTATCCTGCAACTTTGCTAAATTCATATATCAGTCTAGCAGACTTCTGGTGGAGTCTATCGGATTTTCCATGTATAATATCATGTCATCTGCAAAAAGTGAAAGCTTAACTTCATCTTTGCCAATTTTGATGCCTTTGATTTCCTTTTGTTGTCTGATTGCTGATGCTAGAACTTCCAACACTATGTTAAACAACAGCGGTAAGAGTGGACATCCTTGTCGTGTTCCTGATCTCAGGGAAAAAGCTCTCAGGTTTTCCCCATTGAGGATGATGTTAGCTGTGGGCTTTTCATAAATGGCTTTGATGATCTTTAAGTATGTTCCTTCTATCCCGACTTTCTCGAGGGTTTTTATTAAGAAAGTTTGCTGAATTTTGTCAAAGGCCTTTTCTGCATCAATTGACAGGATCATATGGCTCTTATCTTTTCTTTTATTAATGTGATGTATCACATTGATTGATTTGCGAATGTTGAACCAGCCGTGCATCCCAGGAATGAATCCCACTTGATCATGGTGAATAATTCTCTTTATATGCCGTTGAATTTGATTTGCTAGTATCTTATTGAGAATTTTTGCATCCATATTCATCAGGGATATTGGCCTGTAGTTCTCTTTTTTTGCTGGGTCTCTGGTTTAGGAATCAAAGTAATATTGGCTTCATAAAATGAGTCTGGAAGTTTTCCTTTCCTTTCTATTTTTTGGAATAGCTTGAGAAGGATAGGTATTATGTCTGCTTTAAACGTCTGATAGAACTCCACTGAGAAGCCATCTGGTCCTGGACTCTTATTTGTTGGGAGATTTTTGATGACTGATTCAATTTCTTTGCTGGTTATGAGTCTGTTCAAGCTTTCTATTTCCTCCTGATTGAGTTTTGGAAGCGTGTGGGTGTTTAGGAATTTGTCCATTTCTTCCAGGTTATCCAGTTTGTTGGCATATAATTTTTCATAGTATTCCCTGATAATTGCTTGTATCTCTGAGGGATTGGTTGTAATAATTCCATTTTCATTCATGATTTTATCTATTTGGGTCATCTCCCTTTTCTTTTTGAGAAGCCTGGCTAGAGGTTTATCAATTATGTTTATTTTTTCAAAAAACCAACTCTTGGTTTCGTTGATCTTCTCTACAGTTTTTTTAGATTCTATATTGTTTATTTTTGCTCTGATCTTTATTATTTCTCTTCTTCTGGTGGATTTAGGCTGTCTTTGGTGTTCTGGTTCTATTTCCTTTAGGTGTGCTGTTAGATTTTGTATTTGGGATTTTTCTTGTTTCTTGAGGTAGGCCTGGATTGCAATGTATTTTCCTCTCAGGACTGCCTTTGCTGCATCCCAAAGCATTTGGATTGTTGTATTTTCATTTTCGTTTGTTTCCATATATTTTTTAATTTCTTCTAATTGCCTGGTTGACCCATTCATTCTTTAGTAGGGTGTTCTTTAACCTCCATGCTTTTGGAGGTTTTCCAGACTTTTTCCTGTGTTGATTTCAAGCTTCATAGCATTGTGTTCTGAAAGTATGCACGGTATGATTTCAATTCTTGTATACTTACGAAAGGCTATTTTGTGACCCAGTATGTGATCTATCTTGGAGAATGTTCCATGTGCACTCGAGAAGAAAGTATATTCTGTTGCTTTGGGATGGAGAGTTCTAAATATATCTGTCAAGTCCATCTGATCCAATGTATCATTCAGGGCCCTTGTTTCTTTATTGACTGTGTGTCTAGATGATCTATCCATTCCTGTAAGTGGAGTGTTAAAGTCCCCTGCAATTACCACATTCTTATCAATAAGGTTGCTTATCTTTGTGAGTAATTGTTTTATATATTTGGGGGCTCCCGTATTCGGTGCATAGACATTTATAATTGTTAGCTCTTCCTGATGGATAGACCCTGTGATTATTACATAATGCCCTTCTTCATCTCTTGTTACAGCCTTTAATTTAAAGTCTAGTTTGTCTGATATAAGTATGGCTACTCCAGCTTTCTTTTGACTTCCAGTGGCATGATAAATAGTTCTCCATCCCCTCACTCTCAATCTGAAGGTGTTCTCAGGTCTAAAATGAGTCTCTTGTAGACAGCAAATAGATGGGTCTTGTTTTTTTATCCATTCTGATACCCTATGTCTTTTGGTTGGCGCATTTAGTCCATTTACATGTTATTATAGAAAGATATGGGTTTAGAGTCATTGTGATGTCCGTAGGTTTCATGCTTGTAGCGATGTCTCTGGTACTTTGTCTCACAGGATCCCCTTTAGGATCTCTTGTAGGGCTGGTTTAGTGGTGACGAATTCCTTCAGTTTTTGTTTGTTTGGGAAGACCTTTATCTCTCCTTCTATTCTAAATGACAGACTTGCTGGATAAAGGATTCTCGGCTGCATATCTTTTCTGTTCATCACATTGAAGATCTCCTGCCATTCCTTTCTGGCCTGCCAAGTTTCAGTAGAGAGATCAGTCACGAGTCTTATAGGTCTCCCTTTATATGTTAGAGCACGTTTATCTCTAGCTACTTTCAGAATTTTCTCTTTATCCTTGTATTTTGCCAGTTTCACTATGATATGTTGTGCAGAAGATCGATTCAAGTTACGTCTAAAGGGAGTTCTCTGTGCCTCTTGGATTTCAATGCCTTTTTCTTTCCCCAGATCTGGGAAGTTCTCAGCTATTGTTTCTTCAAGTACACCTTCAGCACCTTTCCCTCTCTCTTCCTCCTCTGGAATACCAACTATGTGTATATTATTTCTCTTTAGTGCATCACTTAGTTCTCTAATTTCCCCTCATACTCCTGGATTTTTTTATCTCTCTTTTTCTCAGCTTCTTCTTTTTCCATAATTGTATCTTCTAGTTCACCTATTCTCCCCTCTGCTTCTTCAATCTGAGCTGTAGTTGTCTCGATTTTATTTTGCAGTTCATTGATAGCATTTTTTAGCTCCTCCTGGCTGTTCCTTAGTCCCTTGATCTCTGTAGCAAGAGATTCTCTGCTGTCCTTTATACTTTTTTCAAACCCAGCGATTAATTTTATGACTATTATTCTAAATTCACTTTCTGTTATATTGTTTAAATCCTTTTTGATCAGTTTGTTAGCTGTTGTTATTTCCTGGACATTTTTCTGAGGGGAATTCTTCCGTTTCGTCATTTTAGATAGTCCCTGGAGTGGTGTGGAACTATGGGGCACTTCCTCTGTGCTGTCTTGAATAACTTGTGATGGTGGGCGGGGCCACAGTCAGACCTGCTGTCTGCCCCCAGCCCACCGCTGGGGCCACAGTCAGACTGGTGTGTGCCTTCTCTTCCCCTCTCCTAGGGGCGGGATTCACTGTGTGGTGGCGTGGCCCGTCTGGGCTACTTGCACACTGCCAGGCTTGTGGTGCTGGGGATCTGGCGTATTAGCTGGGGTGGGTAGGCAAGGTGCACAGGGCAGGAGGGGCAGGCTCAGCTCGCTTTTCCTTCGGAGATCCACTTCGGGAGGGGTCCTGCGGCACCAGGAGGGAGCAGACCCACCGGAGGGATAATACAGCAGTTTAAATTAGGTGTCAATACTGTGCTTGAAAAATATGTAGTTGGTCTTTACATGTATACCTATATTTTTCCAACATTTTTGTATATGAAATTTCAAATATACAACAAAGTTGAAAGAATTTTAGATTTGACACAACAAATAGATTCTACCATTCGTTTTTTTACTATATTGCTTTGTCATGTATTACGATCACTCCTCTATCACCAATTCATCTTTTTTATCCATTTTAAAGTATATTGCAAACATCAGTACATCTCTCTCTAAATACTTTAGCATGCAAATCAATAACTATAGTTTAACATTTTTTATAGTTTTTTTTTCTTCTAAAGTTAAGTTTACTTACAATAGGGGCGCCTGGGTGGCTGAGTCAGTTGAGCAACTGACCTTAGCTCAGGGCATGACCTCGGGGTTGGTGAGTTCAAGCCCCACATTGGGCTCCCTGCAGTCAGCCTGTCAGCACAGAGTCTGCTTCAGATCCTCTGTATCCTTCTCTCTGCCCTTCTCTTGCTTGCGCTCTCTCAAAAATAAATAAACATTTAAAAAATGCACTTACAATAAAAAGCATAGTACTTAAGGTATGGTTTTAGAATTTGACAAGGTGCATGTACCTATATAAACTAAGTGTCTGTCAAGGTGTAGGCCATTATCATTACTCCAGAAACTTTCCTTGAGTTTCTTCCCAGTCCATCTGTCCTCTTCCCTGTCCAACAGGCAATCTTTACTGTTATTTTTAGGACTTTTAAAATGTATTTATTTTTATTTTATTTTATTTTTTATTTTTAAAAATTTTCATCCAAATTAGTTAGCATATAGTGTAACAATGATTTCTGGAATAGATTCCTTAGTGCCCCTTACCCACTTAGCCCCCCCCCCCCCCGCCACAATCCCTCCAGTAACCCTCAGTTTGGTCTCCATATTTATGAATCTTTTCTGTTTTGTCCCCCTCCCTGTTTTTATATTATTTTTGTTTCCCTTCCCTTATGTTCATCTATTTTGTCTCTAAAAGACCTCATATGAGTGAAGTCATATGATTTTTGTCTTTCTCTGACTGACTAATTTCACTTAGCATAATACCCTCCAGTTCCATCCATGTAGTTGCAAATGGCAAGATTTCAGTCTTTTTGATTGCCGAGTAATACTCCATTGTATATATATATATCATATCTTGTTTATCTATTCATCCATTGATGGCCATTTGGGCTCTTTCCATACTTTGGCTATTGTTGATAATGCTGCTATAAACATGGGGGTGCATGTGTCCCTTCAAAACAGCACACCTGTATCCTGTGGATAGATGCCTAGTAGTGCAATTGCTGGGTTGTAGGGTAGTTCTATTTTTAGTTTTCTGAGGAACCTCCATACTGTTTTCCAGAGGGGCTGCACCAGCTTGCATTCCCACCAACAATGCAAAAGAGATCCTCTTTCTCCGCATCCTCGCCAACATCTGTTGTTGCCTGAGTTGTTAATGTTAGCCATTCTGACGGGTGTGAGGTGATATCTCATTGTGGTTTTGACTTGTATTTCCCTGATGATGAGGGATGTTGAGCATTTTTTCATGTGTCGATTGGCCATCTAGGATGTCTTCTTTGGAGAAGTGTCTGTTCATGTCTTTTGCCCATTTTTTTCACTGGATTATTTTCTTTGGGGGTGTTGAGTTGGATAAGTTCTTTATAGATTTTGCATATGCACCCTTTATCTGATATGTCATTTGCAAATATCTTCTCCCATTCTGTCAGTTGCCTTTTAGTTTTGCTGATTGTTTCCTTTGCTGTACAGAAGCTTTTTATTTTGATGAGGTCCCAGTAGTTCATTTTTGCTTTGGTTTCCCTTGCCTCCAGAGACGTGTTGAGTACGAAGTTGCTGTGGCCAAGATCAAAGAAGTTTTTGCCTGCTTTCTCCTTGAGGATTTTGATGGCTTTCTGTCTTACATTGAAGTCTTTCATCCATTTTGAGTTTATTTTTGTGTATGGTGTAAGAAAGTGGTCCAGGTTCATTCTTCTGCATGTTGCTGCCCAGTTTTCTCAGTACCACTTGCTGAAGAGACTGTCTTTATTCCACTGGATATTCTTTCCTGCTTTGTCAAAGATTAGTTGGCCATACATTTGTTGGTCCATTTCTGGGCTCTCTATTCTGTTCCATTGATCATCTTTCCTTGCCTGAGTATTTTATGAATATGACTATGATATGCCTTGTTGATGATTGGCTTTTGTTGAATCTTATGGGAGTCCTCTGTGCTTCCTGGATTTTGATGTCCGTGTCTTTCTGCTATACCAGAAAGTTTTCTACTATTATCTGCTCATATAACCATTCTACCCCTTATTCTGTCTCTTCATCTTCTGGGACCCCTATGATTCTGATGTTGTTCCTTTTTAATGAGTCACTGATTTCTCTAATTCTTAAATCGTGGTCTTTTGCCTTAATCTCCCTCTTTTTTTCCTGCTTCATTATTCTCTATAAGTTTGTCCTCTCTATCACTGATTCTCTGTTCTGCCTCATCCATCCTTCCTGCCGCTGCATCCATCTGTGATTGCAACTCAGTTATAGCATTTTTAATTTCATTCTGGCTATTTTTTACTTCTTTTTTCTCTGCAGAAAGGGATTCTAATCTATTTTTGACTCCAGCTAGTATTCTCATTATCGTGATTCTAAATTCTGGTTCAGAAATCTTGCTTGTATCTGTGTTGGTTAAATCCGGGGCTCATTTCTTCGTGCTCTTTCTTTTGGGGTGAACTCCTTCATTTTGTCATTTTGAAGGGAGAAATGGAAATAATGAGGTAGAAAAATTAAAATAAAAAAATTAAAATAAAAACATATTATAACTAAAAAATTAAACACACACACACACACACACACATACACACAAATCAAATAAATGATGCTAGATCCTAGGTGTGTATTGGTCTGGGTGTTGAAAGTGGTTTGACAGATTAGAGTAAAAAAAGGAGGGGGAGAAAAAAAAAAGGAAATCATTTGAGAATTTGAAAAAATGAATACACTTAAGTAGACTAAAATGGGATTATGGGAGTAAAATAAAATTTGAAAAAATATACACAAAAGTGAAGAATATAGTAGAAAAAACTAAAGAAAAATATTTTTAATAAAAATTAAAATAAATATGAATTTTTGTTTTTCTATATTCAAGAAAAAGAAAAAAGAGAAAAAGGCAAAAAAGATAAAAAAACAAAAAAAAGAAAAAAAAGGAAATCGTTTGAAAATTTGAAAAAGTGAATACACTCTAGTAGACTAAAATAAAATGATGGGGGGTGCCTGGGTGGCTCAGTCGGTTAAGTGTCTGACTTCAGCTCAGGTCACGATCTCGTGGTCCGTGAGTTCGAGCCCCGCGTTGGGCTCTGGGCTGATGGCTCAGAGCCTGGAGCCTGCTTCCGATTCTGTGTCTCCCTCTCTTTCTGACCCTCCCCCGTTCATGCTGTGTCTCTCTCTGTCTCAAAAATAAATAAACGTTAAAAAAAATTAAAAAAAAATAAAATGATGGAAGTAAAATAGAATTTGAAAAAATTTACACAAAAGCAAAAAATATAGTAAAAATTAAATAAAAATATTTTTAATACAAGTTGAAAGTAAAAATGAAGTTTTTCTCTTTCTGCATTCAAGAAAAAGAAAAGAAATGAAAAGGAGACAAAAAAAGAAAGAAAAAAAGGAAATAGTTTGAATATTTGAAAAGGTAAATACACTGAAGTAGACTAAAATTAAGTGATGGAAGTGAAATAGAATTTGAAAAAATTTGGGGCGCCTGTGTGGCTCAGTCGGTTGAGCATCAGACTTCTGCTCAGGTCACCATCTCGCGGTCCGTGAGTTTGAGCCCCGTGTCGGGCTCTGTGCTGATGGCTCAGAGCCTGGAGCCTGTTCCACATTCTGTGTCTCCCTCTCTCTCTGCCCCTCCCCTGTTCATGCTCTGTCTCTCTCTGTCTCAAAAATAAATAAATGTTAAAAAAAAAATTAAAAAAAAAGAATTTGAAAAAAGTTACACAAAGTAAAAAATATAGTAATAAAAATTAAAGAAAAATATTTTTAATAAAAATTGAAAATAAATATGAATTTCTTCTCTTCCCATATTCAAGAAAAAGAAATGTAAAAGAGGGAAAAAAAAAAGAAAATTGAATACATGGACCTAACAGATTGAAGTAGGACTGAAATTACTTTATTTTCCCCAGAAGTCAGTCTCTGTGGCGTTTTATAGTCCTTACACTAAGCCAGATGTGAGACTTATGTTCTTGAAGAGCAAAGTTGGCCCAGTTGGGCAGGCTCAGTGTAATGGCTCTGCTCTCCACTAGATGGCGCTGCTAGCCTACTGGGGTGGATTGTTGCGGAGCCTGTAGGTGCTTATACGCATGCGCAGGATCGGTGAAAATGGCACCAGCCAGCCACCCAGTCTGTTCTCCAGGATCAGCAATCATGCACCCATCGTCTCTCTTCAGCTCTTGTCCACTCCCTGCTTTTTCACTCTCTGTGACCAGGCCCCAGGCAGTACCTCTGTCCCGAGTTTTGTCTCAGATGCGGCTGTTTTCCCCGGCCCCTTACTTCCGAAGGGCTGCGGCTTTGACCCGTTCCGCCCCTCTGTGGGAGGGTCTCACTGAGCAGTGGCCGAATGAGCAATGGCTGAATGTCGGCTGCACCCAGGAATGCTTGCTGGACCCTGCTGCTGCCAGTGCCCCTAGACTGTGGCCAGGTGCCAGCCCGCCCCAGAAAAAGTTCGCGAGACAGTGTAGCAACAGCATTTCAGGGATTATGGAAAATCACAACACACATCTGGCACCAGGCTTCACCCTCAACAACCTTGTTCCAGCACCAGCGAATGTGGCCATTTTCTGGGGTCTGCTGGGACCAGGTGGCTTCAACAGTCTCTACCGAATGTCCTTCCAACAGTGGAACCACTTTTCCACATGTGGTCTGAGAACCTCCCGGACCCCACTCTGTTCCTGGGGATTCGCCCTTCCCACCAGAGCACCATCAGGTAATGAGCTGCTGAGTTGCAGCCTTTGCGCTCCCCTTGTTTACAGTCTTAATGGAATTTAAACCCTCTCCCTTCTCCTTTCTCCTTTCTCCCTTTTTAGTTTAGTCCCTGTGGCTGTTTCCAGTTTTCCACTTTCTCTCCAGTTGCTTTTGGGGAGGGGTGCTTTTCCCATATTCTCCTCTTTCCCCAGTCTTTGTCCCCTCTCTGCCCCAAAAAGTGGTTCCCTACCCTCAGCGGCTTCTTGCTCCCCAAATTCACCTCTCCGGGCCGTGTGCCTGCTGAATTCTGTGGTTCAGGTTGTGCAGATTGTTGTGTTAATCCTCCAATCAGTTTTCTAGGTGTGTAGGATGGTTTAATGTTGGCCTGGCTGTATTTCATGGATGTGAGACACAAAAAACTTCCATGCTTTCTGCCATCTTGGCTCCTCCCTCGTTACTATTATTTTTAAAATTTATTATGAATTTTAAAAAAGCTTTGCCTTTTGTAGATGTTTGTAAGTGAAATATTATGTACTCCTTTGGATAAGGCTTTTTCACTTAGCATGTTTTTGAAATTTATCATGTTGTTGTGGATATCAGTAATTTGTTCCTTTTGTATTTCTGAATAGTTTCCATTCTATGGATGTATCACAGTTTGTTTATTAATTCTCCTTTATATGAACACTGGGCTGTTACTAGTCTTTGGCTATCATCGATGAAGTTATCATGAACATTCTTATACAAGTCTTTGTGTGGACATTATCTTTTGGCTAGGATTTATTTTCTATTGGAATCCATGAGGATGGGAGCCAACATTAGGATAGCTTGTATTATGGCCATGCTTTGAAAATGTGTGTGTTTTTGCAAAGGTTTACTCATTGTAATGCAAAGGAATCTGTTTCAGTCTGATCTCATGAACCAGGAAATCAGTCCTTAATTAGACCAATGTGTTATGCTCTACTCTTAGAGAACTTAACTTTTGGGTTCTCTGGGAAGCAATATTGAGAGAGTGAGGATTGCAATAGGTTTGTTTTACCTAGGGCTGCCATAACAAAATACCACAGGCTAGGTGGCTTAAAGAACAGAAATGTAGTTTCTTCAGTTCTGGAGGTCAGAAGTCCAAGATCAAGGTGACAGCATGTTCATTTTCTCCTGAGGACTCTCCTTCACTTGCAGATGGCTATCTTTTCAGTATATCTTCACATGACCTTTTCTCAGTACATACAACCCTAGTGTCTCTTCCTCTTCTTTTAAGGATATCATCAGTCCTATTGGATTGGGCCTCATCCTTATAATCTTATTTAACTTTAATTACTTGCATAACAGTCCTCCTTATTCTTAAAGATGGTCACATTTAGGATTAGGGCTTCAACTTTTGAATTTTGGGGAGACATAGTTCATAATTCAGTCCAATACCAACTCATTTATTTAGAGGTAACACCTGTGGAAGATGAAAGGGAAAGATGCATTAATTAGGCAATGAAAGCTTTCATACAGTAATGTCAGTCTGATGCCTGTGTAAAGAATGAGAGAAGGAACCAGAAGAGGGTACGGAGAGCCTTAGCCAGTAATACATACCTTAGTAGACTCAGTGGAGAACTTTGGAAATAATGCTTGTCCATGAGGACCCTGAATTGGGAAGAAATGGCTAGACCCTTGTACCTCTGCTGTGGCCTTTGGCTGAGGGCTTTGTGGGAAGAATGTAGCCTTTAGGTTATAAACTATATCCATTTTATACTGTAATGGTTACCTTGCCTATGTGACACTTTCTCCTGTCAATCTATAGATCCTTTGATTGATTACCATAAATAATCCCAAATCATGTAATCCTTTTCAGATCATTCCATAGATAAGGACTAATCTTCTATGATTATCCTATTGGTAGGCAGTCTAGTTATCAACATTTTATAAGATGATTGGAACAGGACACATGCCTTCTTTCGTTCCCAAGGGGAGCCATTGCCCCCTACCAAATGAGGAGGGAAATGAATGTGCTTTAACTTCCTTCTCCTAAGAGATTGTCTAATACTTAAAATCCAGTTTATATTATTATCTTGAATGTATAGGAAAGACAAGTTCATAAGACAGAAAGTAAATTAGTGGTTTTCTGGGATTGAGAGTGGGAACAGGGGTGAACTTCATGTATATAAGAGGTCTTATTGGTGGGATGAAACTATATTAAAGCCAATTTTTGATGATGGTTTTACCACTTGGTAAAGTTACTAAAATCGTTAATTGTGAACTTGAAATGGGTGAATTTTACTATATGTAAAATTATAAGGTTGTTAAAAAAATAAATGCTGAAAGTAAAACACAAAGACAGATAAAAGTGTCTCAGATTTGGGAGGAAAAAATGTATCTGAAGAACATGTTTAGTTAGTGCAATTCAACATATCAACCTCGTAAATCACAAACTTGCTTAATAAGCAGGTTTATCTTAAGGTAATCCAGTCTAATTGTATTATATTATTATTATGAACTCTGTAATTTTATAGTATAAATAATTTTCTTTGGTTTATTGAAAAAAGTTGTATAAAATTGAAACTAGGGTTCCAATATCCTTCCCTTCCCATCCCAAATAAACAATAATAAAGATGTAGTAATTTGCAAATCATGAAAGTAGGTCATTTTGAGAAAAATGCAACAGGTATAAATAGCCTCCAAAATTCAGATTATAGCAATGAGAGACATTTGGTATGTCATGATATACAATGTATTGAGGAAATGCTCTGGAAGTGTTCCAAATGCAGTACATATGGCATATATTGGAATCCTACACTGAGAGGCTGTTCTGTGTTGTTGATCATAAATCGGATTGGTTAATAATTAAACTGTGAGTTTTTGGAGGTCAAAGATATTGTTTCCATGGCACATTTTACTTGTACTGTTCTATATATATCTAATAATAGTGTATTACTGGGCCAAATTTTAAAGTAATTCAATTATAGTAAATGATAATACTCAACTAAGAGAGTCATTAATCACTTTTAATCTATCTCTTGCAGGCCTAGGATTCTTTTCAGGGCATAGACTTTGTAATGATTTAGTTTTAGGCAATCATGTACAAGTATATTTAGTTTTAATAATTCATGAAGTACTAAAATATTGAACAACTTTAATCAGATCCACAATAAATTTATTAGCTGGAAAAATATAGCATAGATTCACATATTTTAAGTTGAGACTGTAAAGTTTATGATTTGTTAAATGCTTGGAATGAATAATTTTTCATTTGCTGTTAGAATTTGTAGGTCTCAGGAGAAGTCTAGAGATGCCCTGCTCTTCGTTACTTCTCCATTCGTCTCTAGTAGCAAAAACATTTTTGTAGCACTGGGATATTTTGTTGCCTGTTCACTTGCTTGCTTTCTGTGTCATTATTATTATTATTATTATTATTATTACTAGTTTATGCCATTCCAGAATATTGGCTTCGGGTTTTTCCTCTTTGTTTCTCAAGGTTTGAGGTAGGTACCAAGACCCCATTTCTTAGGCCAGAATTCTAATGTCCTTCTTCACTGGCTTTAGGGTCCAGGAGCAGCGGCAGGATCACCTGCATTGTCATTAGTCTGTCTGCAATCCACTTGAATTTATTTGTTCTGCCTTTTCCTACCGAATGTTTGAGGGAAATAGAATTTGGGGTATAATAAAATGCATGGGTACATTTGTACACATGAAAAATATCAATTCATGGTTACTTGCAAGGCTTGATTGCTGGGTATCTATGAGTTCTGCTGTTCTTTTATTTTTTGTTTGGAGAATCTTTAGACTTATAGTGGACCTTAAATAAATCTTCATCAAGAGCATAGTTCTCTCCAACCAAGGGTGTTGGGAGGTAAAATCCTTCAATAAAATGTGAAGAGAGCCTTTGTTATGTGGGCAATTCAAAAAGAAACCAACTTAGCTCAAGATGCAGAAAAACGTACTGATTCAGGAAGGAATATTTAAAAGTCTTTGCTTGGAATGGTCTGGTCTGTAATCCATTTTTTTTCTCAGAAATATTAGGAAAACATTGGTTAATTGGAAGTCTCCAGAAAATAGTATGTTTAAATAAAATTCTTACAGCGTGAAAAGCCAAAATTAAAAATTAAAGGTCAAGTTGAAAAATTTTTAAGCCATCTTTAGAAATGTGTCTTTAAGAAAGAAACTATGTGGGGCGCCTGGGTGGCTCAGTCGGTTAAGCATCCAACTTCGCTCAGGTCATGATCTCACAGTTTGAGTTCAAGCCCTGTGTTGTGCTCTGTGCTGACAGCTCAGAGCCTGGAGCCTGCTTCAAATTCTGTGTCTCCTTTTGTTGGGAATCAGGAGCTGGAGGCAGAGGAAATTCCCCAGTAGGCAGTTATGACAGCAGTCAGGGTGACAGAAATCTGACTAAAAATAAACCGTGACACACAAAAAGAAGAGGAAGCAATGGGAAGTGTGAGGAAGGTCCTATGAACGTGTTTTAGGTATTTGCTTATTATTAGTAGGAAGTATCTTTCTCAGCAAAAGAGCAAAATCTGTCTCTTGACTCAGGCCACATACTTGGGAATCGAAGTGCAGGGATATAGGAGTAAAGAGAAACATGGAGAGAATCTCAGACACATTGGAACCTGAAGTTATGAGTGTCATTGCTCAGGGTAGGAGAGTTGCGGCCTGTGGGAAACCTCATTACAAAATTGGAAATATTTCAAAGAACGCAGTTTTTTTTTCTAATGGCAGCCTCTAATCATGTTTTAAATTAGGGAGCTCTAAACAATTGATAAAGATTGTTTCAAGACCCAGGAAAACTTGAAACCGTGATGCCTTTCTCTTTTTCTTACATTTTTGCCAATTCAACTAAGTGTGTGATCCATCCAAGAAACAAAGTCTGTTGTTGCATTAGAGAATTGATGAGTGATTTGTAAAATACCATTCAGCAATGTTCATTTGGTTCTTGGATTTGATTCTGTTTTTATCTTTATTGATACGCTAAGTGATTATGAATCTGGTGTTGTCATTTTTGCCTTGATATCAGTCTTCCATTTACTCTAGATATTCAGAAATTGAGCTTTTGGGGATAGCAAGTAAGAGTTGCTTAAGAAAGTTTCTTCTAGAATGAGCGTGGCTGTGATCAGATTCTGGAGTGAAACACCTCTGGCTTTGACTAAACTGAAAGAAGGGAGAAGAGTTTTAGTTATCTGAATTAATTTATGGGAACAAAGGATTTAGATTTTTTTTTAAGTTTATTTTTGAGAGAGAGAGAGAGAGAGAGAGAGAGAGAGAGAGAGAGGCAGAGAGAGAGGGAGATACAGAATCCGAAGCAGGCTCCAAGCTTTGAGCCCTCAGCATAGAGCCCAATGCAGGGATCCAATTCACGAACTGTGAGATCATGACCTCAGCTCTAGTCGATGCTTAACCCACTGGGCCACCCAGGTTCCCCGGGAACAAAGGATTTAGAGTAATGTTTCATTCACTAAGGAAAAATGATTTAGTGCCCCAAGTATCAAAGAAAGAACTGAAAAGATAAATTGAAACATTTTGGCAAACTTTCACTTCCCCTTGGATCCTTTTCATAGGAAGAGTTAAGGATATTATAAAAGTTCTCTTCTGAGGTTTTCCCTCATTTTTTCTTTGTTGATGTATTAAAATATTAAATAAAATATTGGGATGCCTGGGTGGCTCAGTCAGTTAAGCATCCGACTTCGGCTCAGGTCGTGATCTCATGGTTCCTGAGTTCGAGCCCCATGCGGGTGATAGGAGCCCTGCATTGGGTGAACTCCAGCCCCACTTAGGGTGAGCTTGTGCCCTGCTTCAGGTGAGCTGGAGCCTGGCTCTGGGCTCTGCACTCTCTCTCCCTCTCTCTGCACCTCATGGGATTCTCTCTCTCCCTTTTTTCCTGCCCCTCACTCACTTGTGTCCCCTCTCAATAAATAAATAAATAAATAAACGAATAAATAAGTAAATAAATATCAAATAATCTCCTCTAGTGTTTCTCAATTTTTCCTCATCAAATACTACAACTTTACTGCTCAGTGCCTAACAGAACAAGCAAATAGGCAAGCAGACAAAAGTTTACAGGTCAACAACTTTAGCAAATAGGAAACATTGTATCCCAACTTTGCATTATATAGGTTATATGATGCTTTGACACTCACATTGCTGGTTTGTGTCTTCTCCTAGAAGAACATTAAGGTATTCATAAAAGTCCTGCATTGGCAGCATAGTGTGCTCAGTGTGCTCAAAGAATTCACACTGGGTCTCTGTAACAAGAGAGCAGAGCTAACTCAAAATTTCCCTCTGGCTAAATATGCTCTCTCTATATTCCTGTGCTCTGTTTCACTAAGAATTATTAAGTACATAATTAGCTAAATGATTTTAACAAGATAAAAATGATGCTCTTAACTTATAATTTAAATTAAAAGTTTAAATTAAATTAAATTATGAGTTGTCCTTCTTCCTGGTGCTGGGGAGACACTTTTACAAATGGAAATTTCCTTTATAATGTAAATTTCCTATACAGAAAGGGAAATTATGCTCTGTTTTTGGAGCTTTTCCTATGTCTGCTCTTCCTCAATTGCCTTCAGTTCAAAATAATCCTTATACCAAAGAGGCATATTTTGGGGTGGCATATTCTTTCCTTTTCAACATATTTACATAAGTGTAAGTATATTTTATTTATATATAAGTATACATATACACGCAAATACTATGATCCATAATATGCATCTATGATATCTATCTACAGTCAATACATTTCTTTCTGAAACATAAAGAAAATAAATGATTAAATAGTTCTTATTCTCTTCGAGCTACATTTTTTTTTTATTTTTGGTACAGATTTTAAGAATTCTTAAGGTTTATCAAAGCAAAAATTGAATTGGAGCAGGTTGAACAGGCAAAGACATTATTCAAGTCTATTGCAATAGGGGAATGACAGCAAAAGCAAGGGGCAGGAGGATTTTTAAGCACTGAGACAAACTAGGGGAAAAGTACTTGAGGATGTTAGTAGGGGCGGTTTGATTTATTTCCTGAGTTTGCAAATGCTTTTTTCTCTGTGATTAGGCCATCTGTGTTTGCTAATTGGTACTTACCAAAGAAATTAGGCTCTTGCCCTCCTAGAGGCTGGGACAGAGGGGCTTTTCTTGATGATTACATTTCAAAGGGTTGGCTCCTAGGTCTTAGAGAGAAGTATTCATGGGCTCTAAGACTGAGCAGAGGACTTTAAAAAGATTTACATCTCAAAGGGGCAGAGAAAGAATTTACAAGTACAAGTTTTCTAAAGAAAATGCTCTAAGAAAAGAGAGGCCAGGGCCTAGAGTCAGAAAGAAGACCTGTTCATAGGCTGAGGGGATTGTTAAGACTCTTTTGGTCAGTTCATTTGATCAGAACCCTTTGCTTATAAACCTGAAGTTCCTAATTATACAGATAATACTTTGATATTGAAAAAGCATATGCATGTGTTTTGATCTTCAATAACTTTTCTTCTTGTGCTAGACTAGATGATATAAAATGTAATCGAGTGGTAATTAGTGATAATACTGATAATAGTGGATAATGTTATATGAAGTTTTTTACAATGAAAAATTTTTAGACTACTTCTACAGTGAAGTTTTGGTATTAATTGATGAGGGTATTTCCTTGGCCTTCCTACTTTTTTGGGAATTTTTGATTGAATTTTTATCAATTAAATATTTTTATTAGTGTGTAGTTTAATTCCTTTGTAGTTGTCATTGAAATAAATAGGATACTTTGGTGTGAGCACTATTGCATTTCCTATTATTAACCTACACAGATGGATTTAGCTAAGACCAAAAGCTCTGAATTCTCTGAACTTTTCAAACTCTGCTTGCCAACATTGTTTATAGCACATTGGTTCTATAATTTTTGTCCTTTCCAGAACAAGTACATGGCATTTATTCCATTTCTAATAGATGAAAAACATTTCAATGACTTAGTCTGCTTGTTTTGTTTTGCTCATTTTTCTTGTTTTAACATAGCTTTTTCTTTCTCCTCAACTACAAGTTTATAACAAAAACAAATTTTTAAAAATATTACTGTATCTGAATCTTATTGGGAAAATATAATTAAAAATAAAATCTCCTGCCAACTCAGTGAATCTTTTTCACAAAATGTAGATAGAAAAGAATCAAACAGTTTTATTATCCTATAGTCATTAAACCAGACTGTGGTGTGCATCACAGGCAATATGCTAAAGAGATTGCAAAGACAAAAAGAAATCCTACTTTTTATAAAGCCAGGCAGATACAATCCATTACACACATGTTAATTGTCTTTATCCAAGGAAGAATAAAACTTCATTTATCTTTTTGACAAGCAGGAAGTTAAAACTTGGAGCCAGGCACCGAGGCTAAACTCCTACAGACACAGGGAGGCACGGCTTCATCCTACCTAATGTTCACATTTTAAAAGGGATGACTCAGGCCCCCAAGAAAGACCTTCCTGGGTTGTAAAACTGGTAAGAAGCTCACTTAACTTTTTTGTTTTTTTGAGGCTCATTTAACTTTAAAAAAAGATTTACATAAATCTCAAAGAAACAGAGAAAACATTTATAATTTCCAGTCTTTTAAAGGGAATATTACGGATGCCCGAGTGACTCAGTCGGTGAAACATCCTACTCTTGATTTTGGCTCAAGTCATGATCTCACAGTTTGTGGGTTCGAGCTCCATGTTGGGCTCTATGCTGACAGTACAGACCCTGCTTGGGATTCTCTCTCTACCTCTGTCCCTACCCCTCCCCTGCTCATGAGTTCTCTCTCTCTCTCTCAAAATAAATAAATAAACATTAAAAAAATAAAGGGAATGCTTAAAGGTAAGGGAGGGGTGGGGAAGTGTAACTATACCAACATGAGTTTGTTCCTTGATGAGTCACAGAAATTGTACCAGGTGAATTGTTTCACAAAGAAGAGTTCATGTGCAGCAAATAAGGAGATCACAGGCAATAGCCTCCAGAGCCATGACTCCCTGAGAGAGGGTGAATGGGTTACGGTTAGGCTGAATATTTAGATAGGGAAGACTTATTGTATGTAGAGGCAGGCATAAGGTCACCCATGCATCTTAAGGAAATATGCCTATACATGTGTTGTATGTTATGTAAATGAGGCTCAGGCTCCTCTCTGGCTGAAAATTTTAGTATTATAATGAGGTAAAAGTGATGGCAGGTCATTACAGACATCACTCTAGGGTCCTTCTGTGGAGTCTGGAGTTGGGTTTAACTCAACATTCTGGGTGATCTGGGCTGGTGGGAGGTCTCATCAGGGCAGTCACCATCACCTGAGAGGTGGTTTCTAGTTTCTTTTGCCTGAGTTAAGAGGTAAGCTGGAAAGAAGTGCTTAAGGAAATATATTAGACAGAAGAGGTTAGTGAGTACAAGCAGGTGGGCAGTAAATGTCAGGTCTTGGGGTCTAGCTGATGACAGAAGTTCTCTTTTCCCTTTCACACCAGGGAAACTTTTAAATTAACAATTTTTAGGTTTGTGTTCATCCTTATAATCTGTGCAGCATTCTTTTAAATTATCTTCTCCAACTTTAAACTTAGAGAACTAAAGGAACTATTCTTAACCATATTTTAACAGATACAGCAGATAAAACCTCCCAAACAAGTGCTTCCTTGACTACAAGTATCCTTTACGAATTATTGAGACCACCTTACATTTTATCAGAAATTATTTTTAAAACCTCATAAAATTTGTTTCTTTTTAAACAATTTTTAAAATGCTTATATATATTTGAGAGAGAGATAGAATACAAGTGGGGAGGGGCAGAGAGAAAGGGAGATGCAGAATCTGAAGCAAGCTCCAGGCTCCAAGCTGTCAGCACAGAGCCTGATGAGGGGCTAGAACCCATGAACTGTAAGATCATGACCTGAGCTGAAGTTGGAGGCTAAACTGACTGAGCCACCCAGGAATCCCAATCTATTTCTTTAAAACATAATAAAAGGCATTAGATGCATATCTGAAATTTTGTAGTGATTTCAAATGAATGAAATAAGTAATTAATTGTGAGAACTTTTATTTGCCATAGGACTCTTTATTCTAGCTGTACCCAAATTACAGAGCAAGATTTTTTAAAACTTCACATGTATTTATGAAATGGGAAAATTTGAACAGATATATTCCTTTCAAACAGAATCATGTTACAAGTCCTTAAATTTGTTCTTTCGTTCATTCACAGACCTTATTGACAGTCTATTTGTTGAAAGTCTATAAATCACTAGTCAGGGATGGAGAAAGATTTAGTGAATAGAGGGTCTGGATGTTTCCAGGTGCTAATGTTTATCATGATCTTACAATGTTCAGGGAGTCAGGATGGAAATAATATTTGCATTTATATAATGTGTTGGAAAGAAATATGTGTTCTTTAAGAAAATATGTTAGTCGATATTCATGCATTTCCATATTTTAAGGTTCCTCTGTTTGTAACTTTTCCACATTCATCCCCCTGAGGTGATCATTTGCAATGTTGCTAAGGCATAGATTTGAATTTAAGGTGCTGCAGAACAGAAGAGCAGCAACAGGTAAATTATGTGGTAAGTGAAGGGAGCTGGCTGCCACAGAGCACACCCAATTTGACTCTGTAATTCTCTACTTATTGTTAAGTATGAATGTAATAATTCTCATGAAGTTATTTAGTTTTTGAATTTCGGAGTAAATTTATATCCATCATTTCCACATTTAAGAGAGGCTTAGGATACATCATTTTGTAAGCCGAGATTTTTTTAATGCTTTTTGTGATTCATTGGTCCCTTTTTGCTTTTACTTAGCATTTTTATAGAGCCTTTCTGGAAGTTTAAATGCTAGGAGTGGAGGGATCAGAATGGCTTTTGAAGGTGTTTTTTTTTGTTTTGTTTTTGTTTTTTTTTTTTTGAGGTTGTTGATGGGTCAAAGCTGTAAAAACTTTAAGGAGTGAGCAGAGTGGAGAGTCACAATGGTATTGGTGGTACTGATTAGGGTAAAGGAATTTCATGGAGAAGATCACCCATTTTATTCAAAGAGAGATTATTACCTAGGAATGAAAGAAATACAACTTGTGTTTTTTTTTCTTTTGTTTCTTTTTGTTTTTAATGCGGGAGTTCATGTTTCAAATCAATAAATCATGTAAGATATCAGTTATTCTGAGAAAAAAGGCCATATAATTTTATTTCAAATTGTTTTATTCTGTTCAATGAGCTATTAAAGTTTATACATGGAAGAGGAAGGTTGAATGGTTTTTTTTTTAATTTTATTTTTTTAATTAACATCCAAATTAGCTAGCATATAGTGCAACAGTGATTTCAGGAGTAGATTCCTTAATGGCCCTTACCCATTTATCCCATCCCCTCTCCCACAACCCTGCCAGTAACTCTGTTTGTTCTCTATATTTAACAGTCTTACGTTTTGTCCCCCTCCCTGTTTTTATATTATCTTTGTTTCCTTCCCTTATGTTTATCTGTTTTGTGTCTTAAAGTCTTCATAATGAATGAAGTCATATGATATTTGTCTTTCTCTGACTAGTTTTGCTTAGCATAATACCCTCTAGTTCCATCCAGGTAGTTGCAAATGGCAAGATTTCATTCTTTTTGATTGCCGAGTAATACTCCATTGTGTATATATGTACCAGATAGTCTTTATCCATTCATCCATTGATGGACATTTGGGCTCTTTTCATACTTTGGCTATTGTTGATAGTGCTGCTATAAACATGGGGGTGCATGTGCCCCTTCGACACAGCATACTTGTATCCCTTGGATAAATACCTAGTAGTTCAATTGCTAGGTCGTAGGGTAGTTTTATTTTTAGTTTTTTGAGGAACCTCCATACTGTTTTCCAGAGGGGCTGCACCAGCTTGCATTCCCACCAACAATGCAAAAGAGATCCTCTTTCTCTGCATCCTCGCCAACATCTGTTGTTGCCTGAGTTGTTAATGTTAGCCATTCTGACGGGTGTGAGGTGGTATCTCATTGTGGTTTTGATTTGTATTTCCCTGATGATGAGTGATGTTGAGCATTTTTTCATGTGTCAGTTGGCCATCTGGATGTCTTCTTTGGAGAAGTGTCTATTCGTGTCTTTTACCCATTTTTTCACTAGATTTTTTTTGGGGGGATGTTGAGTTTGGTAAGTCCTTTATAGATTTTGGATACGCACCCTTTATCTGATATGTCATTTGCAAATATCTTCCCCCATTCTGTTCGTTGCCTGTTAGTTTTGCTGATTGTTTCCTTTGCTGTACAGAAGCTTTTTATTTTGATGAGGTCCCAGTAGTTCATTTTTTCTTTGGTTTCCCTGGCCTCTGGAGATGTGTTGAATAAGAAGTTGCTGCGGCCAAGATCAAAGAAGTTTTTGCCTGCTTTCTCCTTGAGGATTTTGATGGCTTCCTGTCTTACAATGAGGTCTTTCATCCATTTTGAGTTTATTTTTGTGTATGGTGTAAGAAAGTGGTCCAGGATTATTCTTTTGCATGTCGCTGTCTAGTTTTCCCAGCACCACTTGCTGAAGTGACTGTCTTTATTCCACTGGATATTCTTTCCTGCTTTGTCAAAGATTAGTTGGCCATACGTTTGTGGGTCCATTTCTGGGTTCTCTATTCTGTTCCATTGATCTGAGTGTCTGTTCTTGTGCCAGTACCATACTGTCTTGATGATTACAGCTTTGTAGTATAGCTTGAAGTCTGGGATTATGATGCCAGATGTCAAGATTGCTTTGGCTATTCAGGAGGTTGAGTACTTTTTTTTTTTTTTAAATACGAAGTGTCACTCTTTGGCTTCAAACTCTTCAATTATTTTCACTGCTGTTACAATAAAGTCCAAAGTCTCCAATGTAGAATGAAATGCCTTCCATGGTATCCCTTAGCTACTTCTGGAGACCTGTTCTTCCCAATTACTCTTCTCAGCTGTCATCCCACAGGCCTGCTGAACTTCCTGCAGTTTCCTATGCCATTCAGTTGCAGGCCACTGTGATTTTGCTTATTCTTTTCCCATCCTGCCCTCCTGGAAGTAAGTCACACAGGAAAGATTTCCTGGGTGATACGACACCTTAGCAGAAAAGTAGTTTAAACAAAGGTTTCTCAAACTTTAGTGCTTCAGACTCTCTGAGCAAGCTAGCTTGTGGAGCCACAGATTCCTAGGCTTCCGGGGAGTTTCAGATTCAGCAGGTCTGGGAGATGAACCCCAGGACCTGCATTTTAACAAATGCAGGTGTTTGATATAGGTGGTTCATGAATGCCTTAAAAGATGAGCAGCCCTCAGCCAGGCAGGAAGGAGTCTGGATAATTGAATAAAATGACACTCCAGGCATAGGAATTTTGTGTGCTGCTTGTTAAACACAACCATTATTAAAATTAGATTTATATGAACTTGCAATTAAATAAATTCTATTAAAAGCAACAGTAATCAACAGAAAACTCATCACTTCCTAATTGTTTCACCACATTTACTATTATGTATGCTTTGTTAAGCATATTTACGTCTATTGTGTCTGTGTGGTGGGACTGCTATGTAATTATGTGTTACTGTGTATGTCTTCCTAACTCCATGTTCAGTGACTCCATTTGAAATAGGCTGGAATGGAAGTATTTGCAATGTCGAAATTGACATATGTGACAAATCAGGTTCTACCTACATCCCCTCCTTCCCCAAGCCAATTTATATCACATCGCTGCATAAGGAGTGAGTAAAGAGTTGGTTGTACCTAGTAAAATATAAACAGTGTGATGTTTCTGGAATTTTACCTGGATGTAGCTAAATATGGAGCTTAAGAAACAGGTATTGTCCATGTCACAAGGTGCTTTTTGACCTAGTTTTGAGATGCATGGACTTTATTGTATTGATAATGGAAACCAGTGTGTCAGTTTAGACTGTAGCACGATATCATCAGGTTTGATTTCAGAAAGGTGGCTCTGTGGAGGACAATTTTGAAGCTGAGAAGTCCAGGAGACCATTCAGGAAGCCATATCCATTTGACAGATGATGATGAATTGGACCATGGTATTGGGGGAATATTTAGAAGTTATACTTGATGGTGATTTAGGTCATGAGTGACATTTCCAACCTAGGTGACTGAGTGGGTGGTGACAACAAGCCAGTGAGATAGAGAACATAAGACTAAGAGCAAGTTTAGATGAGGAAAGTGATGTGTATACTAGAGATTTGTTGTTAAACATATTAATTCTCATTCTAGTACTTCCCAAACTTTTGCATGTTATGACACTTAGAGAAAATGATGATGTGGCATATGAGATAAAAGGAAGAGGCTGCTTACGGTTAGAGGCAACCAATTTCTGGAGGTTCTGGTCACTCTGGCTCCTGCTTTGCTTGGCTCAAAGATGAGGAGATCAATATTGTGACCCACATATTGGAAGCATACTATCTGGGAAGCTTCCATGTTATTCTCATTATCCTCTTATATGTCTAAACTCATAAGAAAGGTTAGGGAAGAGGGTTGAGGATGAGTGTGTGTGTGTGTGTGTGTGTGTGTGTGTGTATTTGTGTTACATAATGTTACATATGTAATCCATGTTGTAAAATGCTCACAGAGCTCAGTTAAGTTACACATTTAATATTGATGTGACCTATTGGAAGGAGACAGTTGAGAATGAGACACATATAAATTAAGACCTTAGCATTTCTTTCAAAATGAGAGCAATTGCAGTCACTCTGATTGAGGGCTCTGTCACTACCACTGTGGTCTAGTGTTTCTTTGTTATCACTGTAAAGAAAGAGGAAAATGCAATTGAGAATTGAGTTCCTTTAAGCTAATTGGGAGTGCAAAAGGAAGCAAGTTAATGTCTTTTTTTCTAGATAATCTTAATTGGAAATTATAGTAAAAAGAAAATTGAATATTTTTAGTATAAATTGAGAGAGGAGACTTCCCAAGTTCTGGCCTATAGCCAGAAGACTTCTAACAGTAAGAAATACCTAAATTTTTATTTCTTTTAAGTCCTGAGAAACTTGTTATTTTTATTTACTATAAAATACTGCAGCATATGATTTTATTTTCTTTCTCAGACCCATATCCAGTTAAATCTAAGGTTATCATCATATTTTCTATACTTAAAATGAGGAGGTAGCATCCCTAGAATATTTCTGTATTTATGGCAACAGTGAGATAAACAATATGATATATTGTTGGCTCTATGTTTAACATATTATGTAGAAATTAAAATCATTTCATTCTTTAGGAACTCCTGGTCAGAAAACAGTTTCTAGAGGAGAATACAAGCACACAAGTAGTGTAAATATGGTAGGTACAGAGCATGAAGAAGACATACCTTATTCACCACTCAGTCTGGAAGGGCAAGGAGATGGGATGGCCTGGGAGGGGATGTGAGTTGGGACTGAGTCTTCTAAGCACATGAGGGCAACAAAGAGCATTGTTCTTGTGGAATTTCAAGTGTGCTGTGTTATTAGGTTTTATGAGATAATAGGACAAGATTGAATAGGCAAGCAAGGACCACAACATGAAAGCCATGAAAAATTGCTTAAAGTTTAGACCTTATCCTGAAAATACACTGAGACCCCTTGGTGGTTTTTATGAGGGGATAGATATGAATAGTTTTGAGTTTTAGAAAGATTACTTTGGCAAGAGAGTGGAGAACAGGAAGGAGGGGATGACAGAGCGAGGAAGGCAGGAGACCAGTTGAGAGACTTAATAATCCAAGTGAAAAGTCCTGTAAATCTGAATTAAAGCAATGGCAGTGTGGAAAGTGAAGAAAGGATAGGTTCAGACTTGTATAGGAAGGGGAGTTTGGGGACTGATGGGTGAGAGGATGAGAGAGAAGAGGGAAACCGAGATTCATTTGGTCTAACCTCTTGGGTGAATAGTGGTGCTTTTCACTAGCAGATGTAATAAAGAGGTTGAGAAAATTGCAGTACATTATATTGCCTGCTGTCACTACCAATGCCTCCATTTCTACAATATTTTCGATGTGTGATCTTATGAAAAGTACATTATTGACATCATATGACTGGAACGGTGAGAAGACAAGAAAATTAATTTTGCATTTCTGATGAGAGCTGAACATTGATATGAGGAAACGTTTGTAAATACTTACGGTAACAATGTTGTTACTTCTACATATTATTTTATTTTCATGGCTACAACGTCTTGTGCTCAGAATGACCAAATAAAAAGAAGTGTTGTAATACAATGAGGTGTTCAATAAATTAGGCCAATTTAGTTATATGAAAAATACATGTTAAAATAAACCAACATGCCAGAATGGGTAGGTTTTAGTTAATATGATTTGGAATTGGGGGAAATAAAACAATTTTTACTTGTAATTTTGAAATCTATATGCACTTTACTATTTTCATTTTTGTGTGGTATTGGGCATCTTTTGGCCATTGCTAGTGATTGCTAAGGAGTGGAAAAATTAAACAATCTCAACTTCACTGTGAAAGCTATGCATACTTAAGCTAAAAAAATCTGGAAAATGTATAAATGATTATAGATGTACTGTGGCTATAATGCATACCCCAACACAGTTTGGCCTATGAAACATTTCTTCAGTTTGTGATCTCATTTAAAATGTACACACAGAAGATACTAGAGTGAACCCTTTGTTCATATTGGGAACCAATCAGTGAGGAATAAAAGCAATTTTTTTGTTTGTTTCTAATCATTGCATATTTCATTTAATGGATTTAAAAAATGTTATTAGTGTGAAAGAGTAAATATTTCTTTCCTAAAAGTGGTCATGTTTACTTTGAATTTTGGACCCAGAAGATTTTTCTTTTTCTTAGGAACACACAGGGTGAGAAACTAGGACGTTCTTCATTAATTTTGATAAAATGTCAGAAATATTATGTTTTAAAAATCAGCAGTCTGTAGTTATGACTGCCAAGGTCAATGCAAAAATATAAGGAAGATTAACAAGAAAAATCACACTAAAAACTTATATAAAAGTTTTGCTGTATAAGAGCTGTGAAAACCTGAAGCCTAATGATATGTCAGCCTACTCCTATAACAAACCAGCACAGAATGCCTTTAAAGCAATGGGATGTTGGTATGAAGTAATTACTGAGAAGCAAGTTGAGGTGTTAAGTTTGATACATTGTGGTCTTTTCTAGCCATTCCAATTTGCCTCCATGGTAACCATTGCTACATCTCCAGCCTGACTACCATCTAGCTCTCAGCATTTTCTTTTAATGAGAGATATTCTTTGGTTGGATGCAATTTCACTAACCACTATTTAGTTGGAATTTTTTAGTTGGATTTTTAAAAACAATAATTCAATGCTTAATTATATAAATTGTTGATCTTCAGAGTATTGATCTCCAGAGAAATTTATGTTTAAACTTGAATTTCTGGCCCCTTTCACTTTATTTATTTTACTGGTATATTAATTCAGTTAAAAAAATTCACAGTAACTTTGAACACTTTAGAGAAAACAGCTACATGATGGTCATGCCATTGGTATTATGAGTTACTGGTTCCAATTTTTTTGCCTTCAGAACGCTGAGAGGACAAAGAGCCAGGAAGAATATTATGTTAACTTTTCATATTAACTCACTCAGTGTTTTCTTTCTTTAATAAAATATCAATAAAGTGCTTTAAAAGTTAATTTATAATTTTTCTCTCACACTTTCCCCAGATACTGAAAAATAATTAGCATGCTTGTTTGTGTGTGTGTGTGTGTGTGTGTGTGGGTGTGCGTGTGAAGAACCTGGCCTTTCTTTGCAGGCAGGTGAGTGGGTGTGAGTTTTGCCTTTGCCAGGTATCACTGTGGTCTTTGATTAAGTTACTCCGTGTCCCTGTTTTTCACCTTCCTCATCTTCATTGTTTAGGACAATCAAATTTATTCCAGCAAATAATATATGTGATAGTTCCTAGCACAAAGAAAGAACTGAGCACATGTTACACAAAAGGTAGCTCTATTTAAAAAGTTTTTTTTAAGTTTTTTTTTTTTTTTTTTTTTTTTTTTTTTGAGTAATCTCCACATCCAACATGGGGCTCAAACTCACGACCCTGAGATCAAGAGTCGCATGCCCCTCCAACTGAGCCAGCCAGGCACCCCTAGCTCTATTTTTGTTCAAAGGATAGGGGGCAAAGTTATTATTATCCAGGGTTTTTCAAAAATCATTGCATTATAGGGGTGCCTGGGTGGCTCAGTCGGTTAAGTGTCTGGCTTTGGCTAAGGTCATGATCGCACGGTTTGTGTGTTTGAGCCCTGCATTGGGCTCTGTGCTGACAGCTTAGAGCTTGGAGCCTGCTTCAAATT
This sequence comes from Panthera uncia, assembly GCF_023721935.1. Taxonomy (NCBI): domain Eukaryota; kingdom Metazoa; phylum Chordata; class Mammalia; order Carnivora; family Felidae; genus Panthera; species Panthera uncia. Next base: position 47,483,230 of record NW_026057584.1, read on the forward strand.
CTGTGTCTCCCTCTCTCTCTGCTCCTCTCCCACTCATGCTCTGTCTTTCTCTCCCTCTCCTTCAAAAATAAATAAAAACATTAAAAAAAATCATTGCATTATATCCCATCTTACATTTTTACTTAATTTTGTACATATTATTTGAAACCATTTATGAACACATTACAATAATAACAAGTATTAAAAAATTTTTACATGGAAAATTTTAGTTATACTTTCAAGGTTTTACATGAAATTCAGAAAAAGCATTATGTGATACAATTCAACCAGAATTAAAATATAACACAGTGTTGCATGCAATATTCAATTCTGAAATGACTTTTGTCTCTTAGAATATATATATAAATCATGAATTTGAGTATTTTTATTACCATTTTAAAGGTAAAACATGTGCTACATGATGCAAAAAAGAATTGAGAACACTCATTGCCTATGCTTATATGATTGAAAGAGAAATGACATTTAAATCTAGATCAAAGTGAAGGGAATTTCAATTCTGCACAAGTCAAGAAGAAAAGTCTTTTCCCACTGGCTCAAAAGCTCTACATAGGAAACTTAAAAAGATTCAATTTTTTTCACAGTAATTGAATAGCCATGTAATTTCAGTTTTACCCTATAACTACACAAGTGAACCTTGGTTATGAGATGGAAAAATTGAAACCATTTAAGCTTTACTTCTGTCCATTTTCTCCTTCCACGGACAATTATATAAAATGTATTTTTATGTTGCTAGGGAGGAAAATACAATATTAAAATTTTTTGAATATTAAAATTTAATCTTTATCCAATGCAATATTATATAGAAAACTTATATTCTAATTCTGTTAATTTAATTAAAATAGAGCACAGTTTATGTAGAATATATAACAAAATCCTCGAGGGGGTTAGACAGTAGAGGAGAAAAAGCCCATTACCTAAATAATGTTTGTTAGTAAAACATACTTTAGGTGACTGAACAGAGGGAATAAATATATGAACGTCTATTCTTGTATGTCTTATAATGATTAGGGTGTCCTGTACTGCACTCTTGATGTCTCTGCAAAAATCCATCTGCTCCACTGTTTTTCTTTTTTAAATGGAGACACCATTCATTTGTTCACTTAAATCAAATCTGTGCTATCTTAGACCCCTTCTCTCACCTCTCTCCTCCTATCAGTCAAGGTTGTTACTTCTACCAAAATGTTTTCCAGCCCTATTCACGTCTCTCCATTTCCACTGTCACTGCCCTACTTCAGTTCCACTTTTTGGCTGTTACGAATAATGCTGTTATGAACATTCATGCTCGCATTTTTGCAAGGACATGTTCTCATTTCTTTGCAGTATATATGAAAGAGTAGAACTGCTTTGTCACATGTTATCTATGTGTTGAACATTTTAAGAAACTTGCAGACTACTTTATATGAAAAAGATTGCACCATTTTACATTTCCACCAGTGAAGTGTGGGGATTACAGTTTTTCCACATCCTCACTAACACTTGTTACTGTTTACTGTAGCCATCCTCACAGGTGTGGAATGGCAGCTCTTATGATTTTGATAATGATGTTGAGCACCTTTTCATGTGCTTATTGGATACTTGTATATCTTCTTTGGAGAAATGCTAAGTAGGGCTTAATTCTTTTTTTATAAATTTTTTTTTCAACGTTTTTTATTTATTTTTGGGACAGAGAGAGACAGAGCATGAACGGGGGAGGGGCAGAGAGAGAGGGAGACACAGAATCGGAAACAGGCTCCAGGCTCTGAGCCATCAGCCCAGAGCCTGACGCGGGGCTCGAACTCACGGACCGCGAGATCGTGACCTGGCTGAAGTCGGACGCTTAACCGACTGCGCCACCCAGGCGCCCCAGTAGGGCTTAATTCTTAAATGTGAGTGTTCAACCAAGGATCTGTAGGTATAGAGAAAAGCCTAATCCACAAGAATTGAGATAAACACATAGAAAAAAATGACCCTAGGAAAGCATTAATAATTTAGAAGAAAGAAATAAGCAAAGAAAACTCACTTTGATAAGCAGCCTCAGAGACACATGAGGTCTGCTGCAGCCACAAAAGAGGATGCTCTGGAAAAGAAAGGTTGAGCAGCAAAGACTATTTTGGGTGTGTAGCTCTAAAACCTCCCAGATGGGAGAGGAGAGCTCTGAGACATGCAGCTGGATATGGGAGAGACTCAGGACCTCCTGGCTGCTGGAGTGGACCAAAAACATGTGCTTTCTAATTAGTGTGTGTGTGTTAGTGTATAGTTAGTTCATTAAATCCTGTTTGGGATTAGCTAATCCTGGAGGCTGAAATGACAGCAGGAATCAGTGTATTTTGGGATTTTTCCTTTGCAGGATGTGGTTGTAATTTTCTATCCTTGAATACACAAAATCCTATATTAATATTAAGTGGTCAGATAATTTTTACATAAAATTTAAAATTTATGAAAGCAAATTTTGTACTGATCTGCACACTAAGTGATTGAACAATGGAAAGAATCCTAAGCTTATATAATAGCCCGAAGGAGAGGGACTGGTGAAGAATTAGCCTTTTTTTTTAGCTGGTCAGGTAATTACAGAAAGGTCAGAGCCTCACCCAGGGGTTGGACTGCTGTGGGATATTAACTTGTTTGATCATAAGATGCTTATATACTAAATATAGTTAATGGAGCATTTGCACTTCCTGTTTTCAGATTTACTTTCTGTGCTCCCATTCACTAATTTATCCTAGTCACTCAGCTAACACTAGCAGGACTAAGATTAGAAGCTGGGAAGTTTGATTCCAGTTCCTATGCTCTTAGTACTCTGCTGCTTATTTTTGAGGATAAACAAAAGAACAATTAAAAATGGCAGCCATCTGGGGGCTTTGTCTTGGCTCAAGAGTGTTCATTTAACTCATCTTTTGCTAACATACCTATCCTGTGGAAGAATATCTACCCTAACGCAGGAGAGATTGGGAGAAAGGGCAATTGATTCCTCTCTGTGCTTTTTCTTTTTATTCACTACACACAATTAATAGGCCTTTTCTCCTTTTTACTGTCTGGTTGTACTGAGCAAACTTGGGAGAGATAAAAGGGAGCTCTGTAAAGTAAATAAGTTAGCTCAGAAGCAATTTCCCAACACTATATGATAATGACTTCACGCTTCTCAGAATCAGGGATATGTGTTACCAGGGAGGGTTTTTATACCTCTCAAAGAACTAATAAGAGAGAAAAAAAACCTTGAGTTTGGTGTATAAAATTAATACTAATGATAGTTATCAATAAAAGTAATGAAAACTGGGTATCATCTGTGGATAATTACCTAGTGTGTAACAACTAGGATGAATATCATTAATATCTGTCAAATTATTCCTGGAGGGGTTATTTGATTACAACACTGAATTATGTTCAGATATGCCCTGGTTCTTTGGTTCCATGTCTGAAATCTTAAACTTGAATATCCCATTCTTTCATAATCATCTCCTTTCCTACTAGGTTAATAATAGGTAGAACTCACTTTAGTTTCTTGAACCTGAGTTTGTCCATCAGTGAAATAAACTCTGTTACAAAGGGTTGATGTGAGAATTAGATGACACGTAGGCAAGGTGCTTGTTAGAAGTAGGCTCATTGCTGACTCTGTATAAACATTTCCTTCTCCTTTTTTCCTGTTTAGACCTTCAGATTCTTGACCTTCCAAGTTTATTTCAGTTACTCTATTGCCTTTATGCCTAAACTCCTCATCTCCTTGTCCTTCTTACAAATTACTTCATATTTCATGTAATCGGACTTCTCTGCTCCTATGCCTGAGTGCTCAGTACAGCAAAGAAAATTACATGTTGATGGATTGGTCCCCCTACAAGTTCAGTTTCTGTATTATTTGAACTCCCAATACCCTTTATCTATCCTTGTACTTTCTTGCTTGGTACCTTTCATTGCACTTATTATTTCAAAAGTGTGCATCCTTTCGAAATCCTCAATCTAAGATTCACACCTTAGTATTCTGCTATGGTTTGAATATGTCCCTCCCTTCCCCAAATTCTTGTGTTGAAATCCTAACCCTCAAAGATGATGGTATTGGAAGGTGAGCTTTTGAGAGGTGCTTGGGTCATGAGGGCAGAGCTGAATTTTGGATAATAAATCTGTCTTTTGTGCCCAAATTATCTACATATTTTCTAGAATGACCCCCAGGTAACACCAAGATTTGCTTTCTCACCTTATAAAGAAGAATAATAGATTTAGGGAAGTTTGTTTTAGTCTTCTCCCAATGAAATTTTTTCAAAAACGGTTGTGATTACCAAATTTGTGATAAAAGAAAGACTGATAAATCAAAAGAAAGGTGGTCTTTTAAATTTAATTATGTATAAGTAAGAAGATTAATATAAGTGCACTTCAGTGATCGTGTGGTTTTGAAGTTAAAGGAAGCATACTAATGTTTATAAATACTGGTACAATATCCATAATATGATTTTCTTTCTAGGTTTTATCAATCTGGGATAATCATAGTACTTTATAATATAAATAAAAAGCCATAACAGTTTTTCAAAGGTTGGCAGTGTTCATAATATGTTATTTTTTCCCAGGGTAATCTTTGACTACATCCTTATGCATTAAGTGTGTACTGTAACTTGAGAGAGGATTCTAGTCTTCCATTCTGCTAGTGCTGATTAACATAATGCATTAGCCAGAGCTGTTAGTTTTATTGTCATGGCAAGGATAAATTGACTACATTTTAAAACCTTCACTGATGAGAAAACTTCAAAGGTATAGCCAAGGATGTTTTCTAGTCCCACTTGCCTACAACGTAATCTTGGCAAAACTATACAGTTGCTATAAGGAGCGGAACCAAAGCCTGGAGGAAGACTTTTGAATACCTCCAAATACACTTCAAATACAGTTACCTTCCTTCAGCAATGAGAGAACAGTATTTTGGTTATTGTATACTTGGTATCAGGACAGATCAAAGGTTTCTCTGGTTTGAAAGCCACCAGCTTTAACTGAGGAAAAAGTGTTCCTTGGCCTTGTACTTTCCATCTGAAAAATGTCTGGCTCCCTCTTTAGTGATTATGGGACTCATTTTACAGTCACATTCATTAAAGAATACTGTAGGGTCTTTCTTATCTATTACCCAGAAACTACATCAGTTTTGATAGCCTACAGTCTTCTGAAAAAAGTGAAAGGAAAAAAGACATTCTAAAATGCAAGCCTGACAGATTCACTGAAGATCTTCAACTGTCCTGGTTGCTCCTTGAGCCCTAATGACAATTAAATCTACTCTTTCAGGATCACTTAGATTGTCTCCATTTGCTCTTGTGACAGCTCTTTTGAGACTCAGTATCTCAGCTTCCATGATAGCTACCACCCTATACTATACAGACATAGCTAAATATTGCCAAAGTAATATTCTCAGAATTATTATCAACATAAGGGAAATGAAAAATATTTACAATTGAATGAAAATGGAAGTACTGCATGTCAATGGTGCTTAGAGAGGGCGCCTGTGTGGCTCAGTTGGTTAAGCATCTAAACCTTGATTTTGGCTCAGGTCATGATCTCACAGTCTTGAGATTGAGCCTGGCGTCAGGTTCTGTGCTGGACATGGAGGCTGCTTAAGATTCTCTCCCCCCCCCCAACCCCGCCCTGCCCCTCCCCTGCATTCTCTCTTTCGCTGTTTCAAAAAAAAAAAAGATGCTTAGAGGAAAATTTAGAACCTCAACTTCATTTACTAAAAAAAGGCAGAAAGATATGTGCTGTCAAGAATCTAGAAAAGAACAGAGTAAACAACAAAGAAGTGGAAGTAAAGCAAAATAAAGATAAGAGTAGAAAACTTATATAGAAATATTGACTGTATTGTCAATGACAGTCACATTGTCAATGATAGTTCTGGGGATATTAGATTCCCAGAACTTGTCTTATAACTGCAAATTTGAAAAAGATATTTGTAATATTTTTATTATGAATATGTATACAAATGTAGATATATATATTTTTTCAGGTAGAAACAGTGAAAAAGCTATTTAAGTCATTTTATGAGGTTACTGTTACTTTGGTACAAAAACAGAGTAACTACAGTGCAAGCAAATAAAATTGTAGACTAATCCCTTTTGTGAACTGAAATAGATTCTAAGTTATATATTCACAAATCAAATTCAGGATTATTTAAAAATTAATATATCTCAACCCAAGAATACCAAATGCAAGAAATTTTCAGTATCAATAGATTGAAGAGGGTGAGGGATCACTTTTGTAGATGTGGAAAAGGAATTGATAAGTTTACCATTCATCAAGAGAAGAGCCATTAACAAATTAACAGTGAAAAGGAACTTTATTAACTTCAAAAAGTATATTTAAAAATTTTTTTATGTTTATTTATTTTTGAGAAGGAGAGAGACACACAGTGTGAGTGGGGGAAGGGCAGACAGAGAGGGAGACAGAATCTGAAGCAGGCTCTAGGCTCTGAGCTATCAGCACAGAGCCCGATGTGGGGCTCAAACTCACAAACTGTAAGATCATGACCTGAGCCGAAGTTGGACGCTTAACCAACTGAGCCACCCAGGTGCCCCTATCTAAAATTTTTTTATATTAAGCATACCAATGGTGAAACTGTGTGCGCATTCTCAGTAAAGTCAAGAGTAAGACAAAATGCTATCATTTCTTCATCATTGGAATAGAGATCCTAACCAACGAATTAAGAAAGCTAATGAGGTATGCTATTGGAACAAAAATGTGTTCACTTCTTCTATTCAGATCCTATAATTACCTACATAGAAAATTCTAAAGAATCTATTAGAACTATAAGTTTAGCAATTTCCTCAAGACAGCATAAAAAATCAATATCCCTATCCACCAACAATTGCTAACCAGAATTTATATTATTATATTATTATTACATTATATTATATTATTAATTATATTATACACTATATTATATTATACTTTTGTTAGTTTTTCCCTGATAGGTGACACCTGTTCCTAATTAACATGGAAGAGAGAAAGGTCAAGAATAGACAATTCTAGTGGGACACCTGAGTGGCTCAGTCAATTAAGTGTACAACTCTAGATTTTGGCTCAGGTTGTGATCTCACAGTTTGTGAGTTCAAGCCCTTCATTGAGCTCTGTGTTTACTGTGCAGAGCCTGCTTGAGATTCTCTTTCTCTTTCTCCCTCTGCCCCTCCCTCTCCCTCCTTTCCTCCCTACCTCTCTATCTCTTTCCCAAAAGTAAATAAATAAATAAACTTAAAAAAAAAAAGAACAGACAATTTTAGAGATGACTGAAGTCAGGTTCTTTCTCTACTAATTATCACAATATTTAAAATTAGAGAAATTAAGATTGTTGCAAGAAGGTCATAAAAATCCAATAATGAGAGACAAAAGTCAGTATTATGCATAAATATGTATAAATATAAATGTTGACAGATTGATATAATGGCATAAATGGAACTATAAATAAATGGAAAGAAGGCCATCTAATCATTTGGTATCTGGATAATTGATCACAAATTTTTTATTTTAAATGACACGATTATCTCAAGCTATAACAAAGGAATTTTCCATGTGGGTAAAATTCTCAATGTGCATGTTTTTTCTTCAAAATTAAAAAAAAAATCAGTAAATATCTTTGTGGCATTAAATTTTGGAGAATGGTTGCCTCTGAGATAGATGGATATAAAAATTTATGTGGAGAAGGATACAGATCATTTCAGTTCATACTGTTGTATTTTTAAAAACATTTTAAGCTGATATAATATCTGACATAAAATTATAAATAAAGCTATAATAACCTTTCCATTATGTTATATACCTTTTTTCTGTATGTTTTTTAAAAAAATTTTTTAAATGTTTATTTATTTTTGAGAGAGATAGAGACAGAATGCGAGTGGGTTAGGGCAGAGAGAGAGGGAGACACAGAATCCGAATCAGGCTCCAGGCTCTGAGCTATCAGCACAGAGTCTGATGTGGGGCTCAAACTCACAAGCTGTGAGATCATGACCTGAGCCGAAGCCAGTGGCTCAACTGACTGAGCCACCTAGGCACCCCTCTGTATGTTTGAAACACTTAAAGCAACAAAACAAAGACTGGATCAATCTGGGATTGCTTCCTGAGTAAGGAGAATAATTTTACTGGTTCTACAATTATATAATTTTTTAATCAATGACATAGAGTTAAGACTAAAGGTGAACAAATGTGTGGAAACTGTAGCTTTAAAATAGTCAACTTGTCTTTTTTTTAAGTTTATTTTTTATTTTATATTTATTTTTGAGAGATGCAGAGAGACACAATGTGAGTGGGGGAGGGCAGAGAGAGAGGGAGACCCAGAATCTGAAGCAGGCTCTAGGCTCAGAGCTGTCAGCACAGAGCCCAATTCAGGGCTTGGATTTGTAAACCATGAGATCATGACCTGAGCTGAAGTCAGATGCTTAACCGACTGAGCCACCCAGATGCCCCATTTATTGATTGTTTTGAGAGAGAGAGAGAGAGAGAGAGAGAGAGAGAGAGAGAGAGAACGCATGTGCATCCATGTGAGCAGGGGAGGGGCAGAGAGAGAATCCCAGGCAGGCTCCCTGCCCAGTGTGGGGCCAGAGCCCTATTTGGGGCCCAGTCCCACAAACAATGAGACCATGGCTCAAGCCAATGCCAAGAGCTGGACACTCAACTGACTGAGCCACTGAGGTGCCTCTCAACATTTTTTTTTTTTTTTTACTAGAACAGATAACAGGTATGTACTGTATATTTAGCAGCTTTAAGGAAATTGTAGCATTGCCCTGTTATCTTTTTTATCTATCTGTTTTATATGTCTAAAACATAACCTTTTTATTATATATTGAAAAGACACAAGAAATACTGATATAAGAAAAAGGTAAATGTTTTAAGGGAAATTGTAGTAGATAAAATTGAAATATAAGTACTTTACAATTCATAGCTTATAAATTATGTAGGTTGATATTAGTCTATGAATTATAACTCCATGAATATATTAATGTTTCCTCTGTCTTTTAACTCAGAAATTTAAGGTAAAATAATATTTCGTTTAGTATAAATTATATGTGCATGATAGAGAAGTTAATTTTCTTTCCAACTATTTCCTCTGAAGTGGGTCATAAAATCTACCTCATGAGTTGTCTCTTTAAAATGTATCTCTTTGGATCAAAAGAATCTGATCCAAAAAACATAGACATTAGGTATCTCACATAAATACTATTCATATAGCTGTTTATTATGCATTAAATTGTGTGGGTAAAAAAAATATTGGTAAGGGTAGGAAAACAAATCAAATTTAGGGTAATAATTACACAATCCAAAGATGGTGATAGTTATTGTATCACTTTTGTGTCTTCAAATTGAAGATGCTAGAGAAAAGTCCTTATACACAAATATATACATTTCAGAATGTATGTACTTTGTAGGTACAGCAAAAAAAATCGTGAAGACTTACTTCTTTCCAGTGGCCAGATGCCCAGTGTACTTTATATGTTTTTGTCAGTTTATTTTTCACCTTTTGTGTAAACAACTTTATCTGACTTGTCACCTACAAAATATATTATGGTTTGTATTTGTTTTCTATTGCTGCGTAACAAATGACCCTACGTGTAGAGGCTAAAAACAGCACACATTTACTATTGTACAATTTCTGTGGGTCATGAATCCAGCGCAGTTCCACTGGGTCCTCTGCTCCAGGTCCCACAAGGCTGAAATCAAGGCCTCACTGGAATGGGTTCTACCTGGAACTCAGGGTCATCTTCCAAGGTCATTCAGGTTATTGGCAATTCAATTCATTGCAGTTGTAGGACTTATAGCAATTGGTCTTCTCAAGGCCAACCGGAGAATTCTGACTCGTCTTCGAAAATGAAGGTTTATGTAGCCTAATCAAATGAATGACATCATATCATATTCACAAGTTCTACCCACACTCAAGGGATAGGAATAATATAAGTGTACACATCAGAGGCAGGAATCTTGGGGGAAATCTTAGGATTCTGACTATGTTTTATGTTCTGATCCTTATTTTAACAAATGTAAAAACAAAACCAAAACCACTAAGAATCTTATTTCTCCTCTCTTTGGGTTATTGGTCCTGAGCAATTAAAATGACTATTTTCTGATAACTTGCATGGCTAATTGTGGGTGCATTTCTGATGTCCGAGTTAAATCTGGAGAAACAGATAGTTATAGATTGACTCATGTTGTTTAGGGATGGTAAAATAGCTTCTGCATTTAAAGATTCATAAAATGCTGCGAAACTTGTCTGTCAATAATGAATTGCTTGATAAGGACTAGTATTTATTGAATAAGTAAAATTTGAAGTTTTAAATAAAATTGTTAGTGATTATATTTGAAGAGCAAAATTAGTGGAATAAAATAGACTGTGTTGTCTTGGAGATATTTAAAAAACATTGTTTAATGTTTATTTATTTTTGAGAGAGACAGAGACAGAATGTGAGTGGGTTAGGGGCAGAGAGAGAGGGAGACACGGAATCCAAAGCAGGCTTCAGGCTTTGAGCTGTCAGCACAAAGCCCGAAGCAGGGCTGGAACTCATGAGCTGTGAGTTCATGACCTGAGCCAAAGTCGGTGGCTCAATCGACTGAGCCACCCAGACGCCCCACTTGGAGATATTTTTAAAATGAACTCTAAAATTGTATGGAATATTATAGTGAGGAACTTGGGGGAAATTCTTATTCTTAGAATAGATGCCACAAAAATTATATGTTCCTTTTGACTTCTTCTTAAGAGATGATAATCTTTGTCTTGTTTTACAAAATAATGAATGTGAAATGGGTTAGTTGTGGCAATATAATACCTGTGTGCCATTTTTCTCTTCCTTTTTTGAACAGCACAGAATTGCATTTCATTTTCTAAATTAGAATTATTTTGACCAATGATGAAGTTGGTTGAGATTACAAAATAGAAATGGGTAAATCAAAATTCTGTATTTTGTATTGTTAGCCAGTTTCAGGACCTGGTAAATTAGTGGGGAGATACTTCAAAGAAAAGATAATTAAAAAATTGAGGTCTGTATGAAGCATATGTGGGTCCTTCAGACATAATACTATAATAGGATAGAAGTACTGTCTGAAGAAATGGATTAAAGAAAGGAAAAAAGTTTAGACTTAAACCTGGGAATCCAGGTACTAACTCTTGTCAGTCTGGGAAGATTATAATTTATGTCACATTATTAGACCCATACAATGCTACATATGTGAACTATTCACATGTCTAACCCCTGTGCTCTCCTCCTCTTATTCACAGGAGGGATTAAAAGAGTTCAGATAAGAAATTCTAGATATAGTTGTACTGTCCTTTAATATCTGCTTTTGTGGTGTTAGTCCTGGCAGGTTTCTAGTGTGAGATTTATGAATAACAATTCCCAAGTGCTATTTAAAATAGCATAAAGAAGTTTAAGTAAGGATTGCAGAGCTAGTTTTATGGAATTTTCCAAATTATATTTCTGTTAGAGAAGATTTAAGCATAGGATGATTATGTGGAGTTTTACAATTTGAAGCAGTTATAATTGATTATATTAATCATTAATTACATAATGCAGATACCTTTTGCATTTAATGGCTTTTGCTTTAAAGCAAATTGTCATTTTGATCTGAATGCTTATTTTTAACTAGCATTCATAATTAAACTGAAATCATTTTTTAGATTTATCTCACTCTCAAATTTTATAGTTTAAATTTTGTTAGCAAGAGAACATCCTTTGTCAATGATGCCAAATGCCAAAAAAGGGATAGTATATGAAGGGATAATGGATAATTCTACCTAAAAAAATTCTTGAGAGTTTGAGAAATGTTTACATCCTAACACAAATGGAAAATATTGAGATTCTTTCTTATAACACTTTTTTATCAATGATGCTATATATTTAGGCTGTGGCCAATTTTTTTTTCACAGAGATTTAGATATTGGATTATATATGATGGCTATATATGTTTTCACTGTTCATTGCATAGGACCTGAATCAGAATGTTACTTTGGTATATTATTATAGTTCTTTTGGGTACGTAATTACAGTTAAATATTTTAGTTCACAGGTAATATAAAACCAACTATAAACATACTTAAAACATCTTGGTGAAAATAAAGTCAAAGATTATAAAAAAAATCATATCACTCTTACACTATGTTGGAATAACATTTAAGCCATTTACCAGAAATATAGTAGGTAGTATTTATAGACTTCAGCCAACTATAAGCAATTTGGTTTAATTTTTTAACAATGATATTTGGTTAAGTGTATCATATATTTCCAGAAATTAGAAATAATGCCTTAAATTAAACCAAATTCTTTTGAGATATACCATGTTAACAAGGAGACAGGGAATTAATGTTTGAAATAAAATGAACATATTAAAATGTGCAAAGCTGAGTTTCAATAAAAATTAGAAAAAAAGGGAATAATAAGAATACAACAAAGCAACAACCTTCCTGCATATTGAATAATATCTTCAGCAACCAAAACTAATTGGTTTAAGTAACAAATGAGCTAATAAGTGGTTTAAAGATAGAATATAGAAATGCAGATAATTGCTTGTGTTCCTTTGAAGTAGTGAGTGGTATTCTTTTTCATGTTTTTCATTTCCAAAAGGAAATATGCAAGCTATTTATGTCTGATGAATTAATCTGAACCCAAAATTAATCAAGCTTTTTTTTTCCTTCTTAGTATATTCACTTGTTAAGTGTAAATGACTGGAGTCAATTTTTAAAATGGATTTAAAATAGGGAGAGTGGAGGAGTATTAATGATAGTGCAGTTGACTTTGACTGGGGCATAAGTTCAGAAGAAGAATAGCAAGGCCCTGAATTAAGTACTATAAATAGAATGTTTATATTAGCAAGCTATAATCATTCTGAAACATATGAACTCAAGCGAAGTATCCACAAATTAAGATGTAGTCAACTTTTAAAATAGCAGTACAAGTTCTGTCTAATGCCTTCATTCTATCTTTCGCTGCCAGCTCTGACAGTTAATTTGACACTGCTTTAACCACCAAAACAACTTCATCCCCAACTGTCCTATCTTTATTTATATTATATTGGGACATTAATTGACAAGATACTTTCCAATAAATTTTGTTGTTAGAAATCTTACCATGAAGAGTAGATATATTTCTGAATACGCCACTTACCTGCTATGAGATGCCAGGGAATTTTCTTTGGTGAGATGATATTTAATCTGGGACCTTTGTAAAAATCAGCCAGTTCTATAAAGATCAGAAGGGAATAGTTACAAGATCAGAGGGAAGAGAAATGCAAAGATAAGAGTGATCTTAGAGTGTTAAAGGAACAGAAGAAGTTCTGCATTACTGGTATTGTAATGAAATTGGGAGAGTCCAGGATGAGATAGAGAAAGAGGAGGCAGGGGCCGGATCATGTTGGCTTTTGTGCATGAAAGTTGGATTCTGAATTTTATTCTTCAGGTAATGAGAAAGGCAGTCACTAAAAAGTTAAAATATATATATATATGTGTGTGTGTGTGTGTGTGTGTGTGTGTGTGTGTGTATATATGTATATATATATGTATATACACACACACACACACACACATATATATATATATATTTTATTGTGAAATATACTATATACACCACAGAGTGTGTATCTATAACTTAGCTTAAGAAATAGAATGCTACCTACATTACCAAATGATGCTGAAGCCTACTTATTCCCTTCCCTACAAGGTTTCTCTCCCTGCTCTCCACCAGTCTGAATTTTATGGTTTGTATTTTCAAGACATTCTTTCTAGTTTCATATGCTGCAAATTGCGGTTTAGTTTTCCTTCTTTTGACCTATAAATATTGAATTCATACTGTATATATTTTTCTGTGACTTTTTTGGCTCAATATTATATATTTGTGTTTCATTTATTTTTCCTGCTAGATAATATTTCATTGTATTATGACGCCACAATTTATTTATCCATTATATTATTATTGTTAATTGATATATCCCCCCTTTTTTTGCTCTGAAGAGAAATGAATAAACTATGAATAAACTATGCTGTCAATAAACTTGCACTTGTATCCTGATGCACCCGTGTAAGAGTTTCTCTAAAGAATTGTTGGATGTAGGACATGTGCATCCCTAGTGTTAGGAGAAAATACCAAATTGTTTTCCCAAGTGATTGTATCAGTTTGCATATGTACCAGTAGAGGATGAGAGTCCCATTTCTCCATATTCTCTCCAGTACCTGGTATTATCAAATTTTAACTTTTTAAAGCCAATGAAACCAGTCCAATGAAGTAAAATATTAACTCCTTATGGTTTTCCACTGGATTTCTCTGAATGTGAATAAGGTCAAGCATATTTAAATGTTTTAATGTTTTCTTTTTTTAAGTCTTTTGGGGATTTGTTTTCTTTTCCTTATTAATTTGTAAATGTGTGTGGTTTTAAGATACATTTTACGTATGAGCCTTTTTAGTTTCATGTATTGCCAATATCTTTCCTACGGTGGCTTTTAATTCTCTTAATAATGTCTTTTGGTGAACATAAATTCTTAATTTTAATGCATTCTATTTATGACCCATTTCTTTTATAGAATGCTTTTATAATATTGTTTCTTAAAAGGCTTTTAATACCCCAAGCCATGAAATTTGTTTTCCTTTATTATTTTCTAAAATATTAAAATATATTCTAAAGTTATTTTTCTTTATTATTTTGCATTTTACACATATTTACAATTACTATGAATCCATTTTAGTGTTTGATATGAGGTCAGCTTTCTTTTTTTTTTCATATGGATCTACAATTGTTTGTGGCTTTGATTAACTCTTACTCATAATTGATTATTATGTGTTCAGTGATAATATCTAATTGAAAAAACTCATCCCTTAATCACTGCTCTGTTTTGCTATATTCGTTGTAAATCAAGGGTCCAAGCATGTACTAATTGTCATTCCTTGTAGATAATCTTTGTTTTTTCTCTCTTTATTTTTTAACCTTTACTTTTCTGCATTTTTATTTCAATATATTAAGTGTGTTTCCTGTTTGCTTCTGCAGGTAGCCTTGGTATGCATTTTCTGAAATTCAGAAATGGTTTATTTCATCAGTTCTGGACAAATCTTGGTCATTATCTCTTTACATATTACTTTTCTCTCATTCTGTCTATTATTTCCTTCTGGACCTCCAGTGACATGTATGTTGGACAGTCTCATTTGATCTACCATATCTTCTAACCTGTTTTCAAATTTTTCATCTTTTTCTCTTGGTGAATTTATTCACATTTTGTATTCCAGTTTATTAGTTTTCTCTCCAAATATGACTAATCTGGTTAATCCAAATACTGAGTTTCTAATATCTATTATTTAAAAATATTCTAGATATATATATATCTAGTTATTTTCCTAATCTGCCTAATATATTGATAATCTTTTATTTATTTCTCTTATTTTTCAACTCCTTATTTTTATTTCTTTATACATATTAACTATACTTATTTTGTATTATTTTCTCATAATTCCATTTATGTACAGTAATTGTGAGACTTATTTTGTACTACATGGCCTTTTCAAACTCTTATTCATGATTTCTTATTTCCTTCTGAGTTTAGTAATTTGTTATTATGAGTTTATGTGGTAAGCAGAATAATGGCCTTTAAAGATGTATGTCCTAGTCGCTGGGACCTGTGGATATGTTCCTTTGCATGGGAAAGGTATACTGCAAATGGGATTAACATTATGGACCTTAAAATGGGGAGGTTATACTGGTGTATGTGGGTGGACCAAGGCAAATCACATGAAATTTATCAACTGAAAAGAAGGGAAGGGGGATGAGATGTGAGAAGGGATAGATCCACCAGGACTGGCTTTGAGGATGAAGGGAACCATGAACCAAGGAATGCCATCAGCCTCTAGAAGCTGGGAAGGGACAGCAGCTGACAGCAGAAATATTTTTAGTTCTTGGTGCTAAAAGGATAATTACTATCCTGATTTTGCGTTTATATTTACTTTGGTTTTTAAAAGTATATTTATCATAGGGGCGTCTGGGTGGCTCAGTCGGTTAAGCATCCAACTTTGGCCCAGGTCATGATCTCCCGGTTCATGAGTTCAAGCCCCGCATCGGGCTCTGCTGACAGCTCAGATCCTGGAGCCTGCTTCGGATTCTGTCTCACTCTTTCTCTGCCCCTCCCCAGCTCATGCTCGCACCCTGTCTCTGTCAAAAATAAATAAACTTAAAAAAATTTAAAAAAAAAAGTATATTTATCATACATTGTGTTAAAGGTAAATTGGTTTTAGTTACATTTGGTTTTTAAGTTTTAAGAAAAGTATATAAGACTTCCAGTTTCTGCTCTGACTTGGAGTTCATCACTTCCATCCTCACAACATGAAAAACACTGAACACATTGGAAATCAACAACTCTTTTTAGGTCCATCAGAAAATTGAAGTTAAGTGGAAAATTTCTGCCCAAATGGAGAGACAGGTGAATCAGACGATCAGCTTATGGGAGTAGAAACCACAAGACCCAATAACTGGTAGGGAAACATAAACAGTAATTAATAAATTGCTGGAAAAAATGATGTCTACTTGCAAAAAAAAATACAAGAAAGAAAAGGAAAGAAAAGAGAAACTAGGCACAGTCCTCACACCTTTCACAAAAATTAACTCAAAATGGGTCATGGATTTCAATAACATATAAAATTTACAAAACTTATAGAAAATAATGGAAAAATCTAGGTGACTTTGCATTTGGTGATAATCTTTAGGTTTAACACAGAAAGCAAGATCCATGAAAGACAAAATTAAGTTGGACTTCATTAAAATGAAACATTTCTTTGTTTTTAAATTTATTTAAATTGAAGTTAGTTAGCTTACAGTGTAGTATTGGTTTCAGGATTAGAACCCAGTAATTCATCACTTCCATATAACACCCAGTGTTCATCCCAACAAGTGCTCTCCTTAATGCCCATCATCCATTTAGCCCATCCCCCACCCACCTCCCCTCCAGCAGCCCTCACTTTGTTCTCTATATTTAAGAGTCTCTTATAGTTTGCCTCCTTGTCTGTATTTATATTATTTTTCCTTCCCCTTCCCCTATGTTCATCTGTTTTGTTTCTTCAATTTCACCAATGAGTGAAATTATATGATATTTGTCTTTCTCTGAGTTATTCGTTTAGCATAATAATCTCTAGTTCTATCCATGTTGTTGCAAATGGCAAGATTTCATTCTTTTTGACCGATGAATAATTCCATTGTGCGCATATATATATATATATATGTGCATATATATATCCAAATAAGTTGAAAACTTATGTCAATGCACAAATATATATATATATATATATATATACACATATATATATATATATACACATATACACACATATGTGTGTATGTATATATATATATACAATGCACAAATATATATATATACATACACACATATACACACATGTGTGTATGTATATATATATACATACACACATATATTCATATATATGTGTATACATACATCTTCTTTATCCATTCATCAGTTGATGGACATTTGGGCTCTACACAGTTTGGCTATTGTTGATAGTGTTGCTATAAACATTGGGTGCATATGCCCCTTTGAATCATCATTTTTGTATTCTTTAGATAAATACCTAATAGTATAATTGCTGGGTTGTAGGGTAGTTCTATTTTTAATTTTTGGAGGAAACTCCATACTGTTTTCTAGAGTGGCTGTACCAATTTGCATAAAAAATTAAACACTTCTGCTCTGCAAAGACAATGTTAAGGGAATGAAAAGACAAATCACAGACTTGGGGAAAATATTTGCAAAATATCTATCTGATAAAGGGTTTGTATCCAAGTATACAAAGAACTCTTAAAATTCAACAACAAGGACACAAATAACTCGATTTAAAAATGGTTCACTAAAGATCTGAACCTCACTGAAGAATGATATATAATGATAGCAAAGAAGCATATGGAAAGATTTTCAACATTATCTGTCATTAGAGAATTGCACATGAAAAAAAAAACCAATAAGATAACATTACACATCTATTGGGGAAGCTAAAGTCCATAAAGCTGACAGTACAAAATAATTGGCAAGAATGTGAAACAACAAGAATTCTCTCCTTCATTGCTGGTAAAAATGCAAAATTGTACTGCTACGTTAGAAGATAGTTTAGCAGTTTCTTACAAAGCTAAACATAGTATTACCATATGATCCAGCAATTGCACTCCTAGGTATATACCCACACGAGTTGAAAACTTATGTCAATGCACAAATTTGCTTATGAATGCTTATGGAAGTTTTATTCATCATTGTCAAAAGGTGAAAGCAACCAGGGTGTCCTTCAATAGATGAATGGGTAAACAAACTGGTAATCTATGCCATGTAGATTATTTAATAATAAAAAGAAAGGAGCCATCAGACCTAAGTGAAAGGAGCCAGTCTGAAAAAGCTGCATACTGTATTATTCCAACCATATGACATTCTGGTAAAAGCAAAACTATAGAGACAGTAAAAAGATCAGTAGTTCCTAGGAGTTTGAGGGGAGGAAGGGAGGGAAGGAGAGAGGGAGCGAGGGATGAATAGGTGGAGCATAGGGTAGAGAAACTATTCTGTATAGTACTGTAATGGTGGCTACATGACATTATACATGTGTCAAAACCCACAGAATTGTACACTGTAAAAAGTCAACCTTAGGTAGTTTTGGACCTTAGTTAATAACAATGTGTCAATGTTAGTTCATCAATTGTAAGAAATGTATCACACTAATGCATATGTTAATGATAGGAGAAACTGCACAGGTGAGGGGATATGTGTGAACACTGCCCAATTTGCCCAGTTTTTCTCAAAATCTAAAACTCCTCTATGCAATAAAGTCTATTTTTAAAATAAAAAAAAAAGAGTATCGGACTATATCTTCTACAGGTATTTTTACTTAATGTTTTATAAGTGAAAGCAATAAATTTTTTATATATTTATACATTTTATTTATATATTATATGTTATATAATATTCCTCTTATGACTAGATCACAATTTGTTAGTTCTTATATCAGTGTTCTTTGGAATATTTCTAGCTTTTTTGTTATGCTCATTGCTGCCATGAACATTCTTGTACATGTCCCCTCATCTATATTGGTAAGAGTTCCTCTTATGGATATATCTAGAGTCAACTTGCTGCAATACCACTTTAATTTATACTTCCACAAGCTAAGTATAAGAAATACTCTCTTCAATACCTGTAATGTTGGGCATCTTAATTTTTGCCAATCAAATTATAAAAATGGGGTTTTCTTTGTTGTATTCCACTGTCCACTAGTGGAAATGAAAATTTATGCATACATTTATCAAAATACACTTATTCCTTTTTTTATAAAATGCCTATTCATGTCTTCATTTTTAATTAGGTTGCCTTTTTTTTATATTGTTTTTTCTACTGTTTCAATATGTTCTTACTATTATCTTTTCTCAGTTTAAAGTATCTTTAAATTAATAATTTTTAATTTAAAAAGTTAAATTCATATACCATTTCTCTTCTAGTTAGCACTCCTTTCTATCATGTTTAAGTAAATGCTTCTTTACCACAAAACCAGAGAGATATTTACTTATCTTTTCTGCTAATAGTTTTAAAGTTTTGTTTTTGACATATTAGTAATTGGTTCATGTGAATTTTTTTTGTATATAATATGGTAAGGATATACATTTATCTTATTTTTTTCTTATTAAGATAACTTTCAGTCTCATACATTTAATAGACACCTCCTTCTTCACTAATCTGGTAGATCATCTTAGTTATATATCAGAGTTCCATGCATGCATATTTCTGTTTCTGGGCCCTTTATGGCATTGTTTAATTTTGTGCCTAAAGTAGTACTATACCTTCTAATTTACTACAGCAGAAGATCCAAAGTCTAGGAGGATGATTGCTTCTATGTTCTTCTTCAAAAATATTTTGCTATCTTTGGCTTTTCACATGTCTATATAATTTAAAATTTTATCAGTTCCAATTAAAAAATACCCTGTTCAGTTGCAGACTGCAGTTGCATTATGGCTATAGATCACCCTGGAGAGAATTGGCAACTTTATATATTATTTCCATCCATAAGGACTGTATCACTTCCTTTAATTTTTTTAAGTTTTATGTTTTTTCCCACAGAGCTTGTAAACATCTTTCATTAGACTTATTACTCATCATTATTTGATCTGTTTTATTTTTATTTGTCTTTGAGATGATGCTTGCTTGTATTTAGAGATGCAATTGCTTTTTGTATTTTGATCATATGTCTAGCCACTTTGCTAAATTCTACATACATTATGTTGAATGATGAATGAAGGAGTGTGCACAGAATGGTCAGTGTGGTGGAGGGAACTCAGTTTTCTCAAAAAAGATACTTCTGGGGCTTCTGTCTGGCTCAGTCAGTGGAGCATGTGACTCTTGCTCTCAGTGTTGTGAGTTCAAGCCCACATTGGGTTTAGAGATTACTTAAAAATGAAATCTTTATAAAAGAAGAAAAAAGAAAAAGATACTTCTGAGACTTTCAAAAAAAAAACAACAAGCTTATGAAAATTCAAACTACACTAAAACACCTAAAGGAAAGAAACTCTATTCTGCCACCTCATCTTTTGGTAATAATGATTATTTGCAGTGTATCCTTCTCAGACTTGTTTCTCTTTCTCTTACAACTCCCTTTATGTATAGAGGTTGTTACTAAGCAGGGATAATGATTTACATATTATTTTATTTCACATAGCTATTTTGGACTTTTAAAATGTCAAATTGATGTACATTTGTATTATAATCCTAAACTGTAATCCATTCCCTCATTCAGAAGCACTCTAGTTTAAGGATCATAAGTTTTATTATGACCCATAATATGATTCATCCTAAGTCTTAAATCATCTGCTGTAGTTTCTACTTACCCTAGAAAAAGGGAAAATGCTTTGAACAACAGCACCAATCTCCTTGTCTGAACTGATATATTATACACAGTTCAGAACAATATTATGAACCAGTTTACTTCATGGCAAAGCCTTTTTTTTTTTTTTTTTTTTGATGCTATGTTCAAACAGTAACCTTGTCAAAAAGAACAGAGAGTTTGACTTAAGTTCAGCCTCCGCCCTTACTGAACATGCCTTTTGGTGCTAGTAATTCCCACTGCATTCATATCTCCTCTGATTTGCATCTGCCAGAACTAAACTGCCTCATGGTAGCCTAATAGTGTTTCCTCTTCATTATTGTTTCCCCTTTTTAAAACTACATTTACCACCCTAGCATTTCTATCTCCTATTGTTTTAGATTTCATAGCTGGACTTTTCCTGCTTCAGTTGTTTTCTGTCAGTCTGGTTTGAGTATTTTGATATTGCTTTGCTTATGATACAATCTAACCTGAGTCTGCACGCTTTTATTCAAATTGATATAATTTTTAAATATCTTTAAAAATAAAAAGTACTGGGGCGCCTGGGTGGACAGTTGGTTAAGCTTCTGACTCTTGATTTTGGCTCAGGTCATGATCTCGCCGTCTGTGAGTTTGAACTCCGAGTCGGGCTCTGCACTGACCGTGCTGACCCTGCTTGTGAGTCTCTCTCCCCCTTGCTCTCTGCCCCTCTCCCCCTGCTCACGCACATGCCCTCTTTCTCTCTCAAAATAAATAAATAAACATAAAAATAAAAACTACAAAATTGTATTATATTTATTGTTTCCAAATAACTTTGTTGATGAATTCTTCCAAAATGGTTTTCAAATACAAACATCAAAAAATTTTAATTGTAGAAAGATTCTTAAATTTATCTGCATTGAGATGCTGTGGTAGGAAAATCTTAATTTCTTCTTTTTCATAAAAGAAGAGACCTTTAAAAAAATTACCTATGTTTATGTTTGGTAATATATATAAACTTTTATTTCACAAGACACTAAGTTTTTTTTTTCCTGGAAAATATTAAGAAGTGCATTGAGAAATTTAGAGAAAGTTGAGTTATATATTCATGTTAGATATTTCATTTATCTTTAGTGATTTTTTTCAATTTCTGATTTATGAGAGTTGAATGGCTTTTTATGACTTTGCTGATCATATAATAACCAATTAAATACAAAAGTTAAAAGTTCAGGTCAAGTTAAATGCTTTTATGGTCATAATAGCACTTCCTGTAATGTTAGAGAGCTCTAATCAATACATTATTTCTTTTATGAATACTACTTTAATATAAGTTTACCATGCTGTTTTTCTCTTCCTCTTCTTAAATGGACATCTATCTACTCTTTGATTAATATATGAATTTATAATGTTTGTATGTTTATTATTCATCAGCATTTATTAAATTTTCATGACTTGACTTTGCTTATAAATGTAGACATAAATTACAAATTGGTCCTTTTTAACTTTACCTTAATTATAGAACATATTTATAGATGATGATCCTCTATTATTATTAACAGTCAAGGTCTAACCATATTAAAAATATAACATGCCTTTATTTTTGCTTACAAATTAAATATGGGTTTGTAAAACATTTTGATGTCAGAAAATATTTTTATGTGAATTAATGTATCAACAGATTCCTGTTTCAGTCAGTTATTGCCTCAGTAACATTGCCACAACTCAGTGGCTTGAAAAGATACTCACACACTTACATGTCTGCAGTGCTGCACTCCTGGCTTTGCTTCTGACTGCAGGTATGTAAATCAGCTGGCTCCAAATGTCGTTAGGTCCCCAAATTGGAGGGAAGTGGCTCCTTGGGGCCATATTTTAGTTTTATTTATTTTTTGGTTGATGGAAAACTTCTAAGGTGAACAGAAATGTCTTAAACTTTGGACTTGAAACTGACACTCTTTCACTTCTGCCTACATTTCAATGGCCAAAGCAAGTCATATGACCAAGTCCAACGTCAGTGAGGTGGGAAAACATACTTCCATGGACGTGTGAGATGAGGAGTAAATACTGCTGAAAATCACCTAATCTACCACACTGCCTTTCCACTATTGATTAATTACTACATTACTTACAATAAATGCAATTGGTATGCTTTTATGGCCAATAAAATTAATTCAGAAAAAATAAGATTGTGTAGTCACAAAGAATAATTTGATTTGATTTGCATTTCTTTGAGTCGATACTTAGAACAAAGATTTCACTTTTCCTGGAATAATATTCACCAGGATTTTCTCACTACAATGTGTACTATATATTTTTAACCTCAAGTAGTCTGAATTTACAGCTTGATCTGTGAGTTTTGTGCAGAGATTAAAGTTGTCACGAAAATGAGATGAGATTTGTTAATGCTTTTGTGAACATTGGGTGAAATGAATTAATTTTCTAATATTTTATAGGTCCCATAACTTCTGTTTTCGTCTGTAAGCATACTAATTTGCTGCAGGTAATTACAGACTCAATCACATATATTACTTATTACTTACACAGTGCAATTTTAAACAGTATCATGTTGGTAGAATATTTCATCATGCAATTTAAGTGTGAATTCAATCATATGAGGCAGCACTACCTGTTCCCCCTTTGTCCAAATCCTAAAATAATACCATATTGTATAGAAAAAAGTGTTTCTTTTTTCCATTCCCAATGATATGACAATATTGACTTCTATTTGAAAGTGGAAAATTATGGTTTTTAATAAAATTGTGCCAAAAATTATCTATGCCCACCTTTTATTTCCTTATTTTTATTTTATTTTAGAAAGAGAGAGAGAGAGAAAGGGAGGGATAGAGGGGGGGGGAGAGAGAGAGACTCTTAAGCAGGCTCCTCACCAAGCATGGATGGAGCCTGACACTGGGCAATCCCATGACCCTGGGATCATGACCTGAGCCAAAATCAAGAGTTGGACACTCAGCCAACTGAGCCAGCCAGGCACCCCTCTATGCTCTCCTTATAATTGTTGGTATTTCTCATGGCTTTCTTTTGGAACTTCTCTTCATAATTTCTCTGGGTAATATCACCACATTCTGTGGCTTACTTTTGGTAAATATCTTTCTGTATGTTGATGACCCTGGTACATACCGATCATATCTCCTTCCCAAGTTCAAAATCTATTCTTAAAAATAGTATTGATCATCCTATATGAATATATTATAAACAATGCACACTCAACATGTCAAAAATTGCTTATTCAGTTTCTTGGTCAAACAAACTGTTCCCTTTTAAATTCTGTTTGGTTAATGGCATTATTGTTCACATAGTCTCTCTCTCTCTCTCTTTTTTTAGATATGAAATTTATTGTCAAATTGGTTTCCATACAACACCCAGTGCTCATCCTAAAAGGTGCCTTTCTCAATCCCCATCACCCACCCTCCCCTCCCTCCCATCAACCCTCAGTTTGTTCTCAGTTTTTAAGAGGTCTCTTATGTTTTGGCTCCCTCCCTCTCTAACCTCTTCTTTTTTTCCCCTTCCCTTCCCCCATGGTCTTCTGTTAAGTTTCTCAGGATCCACCTAAGAGTGAAAACATATGGTATCTGTCTTTCTCTGTATGACTTATTTCACCTAGCATAACACTCTCCAGTTCCATCCACATTGATACAAAAGGCCATATTTCATTCTTTCTCATTGCCACGTAGTATTCCATTGTGTATATAAACCACAATTTCTTCATCCATTTGTCAGTTGATGGACATTTAGGCTCTTTCCATAATTTGGCTACTGTTGAAAGTGCTGCTATAAACATTGGGGTACAAGTGCCCCTATGCATCAGCACTCCTGTATCCCTTGGGTAAATTCCTAGCAGTGCTATTGCTGGGTCATAGGGTAGATCTATTTTTAATTTTGGGGGGAACCTCCCCACCATTTTCCAGAGTGGCTGCACCAATTTTATTGGTGCAATTCATTTTAGCCACTCTGGCGTGAGGTGATATCTGAGTGTGGTTTTGATTTGTATTTCCCTGATGAGGAGTGACATTGAGCATCTTTTCATGCACCTGTTAGCCATCTGGATGTCTTCTTTAGAGAAGTGTCTATTCATGTCTTCTGCCCATTTCTTCACTGGATTATTTGTTTTTCGGGTGTGGAGTTTGGTGAGCTCTTTACAGATTTTGGATACTAGCCCTTTGTTCAATATGTCATTTGCAAATATCTTTTCCCATTCCGTTGGTTCCCTTTTAGTTTTGTTGATTGTTTCCTTTGCTGTGCAGAAGCTTTTTATCTTCATGAGGTCCCAATAGTTCATTTTTGCTTTTAATTCCCTTGCCTTTGGGGATGTGTCAAGTAGGAAATTGCTGCAGCTGAGATCAGAGAGGCTTTTTCCTGCTTTCTCCTCTAGTGTTTTGATGGTTTTCTGTCTCACATTCAGGTCCTTTATCCATTTTGAGTTTGTTTTTGTGAATGGTGTGAGAAAGTGGTCTAGTTTCATCCTTCTGCATGTTGCTGTCCAGTTCTCCCAGCACCATTTGTTAAAGAGACTGTCTTTTTTCCGTTGGATATTCTTTCCTGCTTTGTCAAAGATTAGTTGCCCATACTTTTGTGGGTTCAGTTCTGGAGTCTCTGTTCTATTCCATTGGTCTATGTGTCTGTTTTTGTTCTGATACCATGCTGTCTTGATGATTACAGCTTTGTAGTAGAGGCTAAAGTCTGGGATTGTGATGCCTCCTGCTTTGGTCTTCTTCTTCAAAATTACTTTGGTTATTCAGGGCCTTTTGTGGTTCCATACAAATTTTAGGATTATTTGTTCTAGCTCTGTGAAGAATGCTGGTGTTTTTTTGATAGGGAATGCATTGAATATGTAGATAGCTTTGGGTAGTATCGACATTTTAACAATATTTGTTCTTCCTATCTGGGAGCATGAAATATTTTTCCTTTTTTTGTGTGTCTTCTTCAGTTTCTTTCATAAGGTTTCTATAGTTTTCAGTGTATATATTTTTCACTTCTTTGGTTAGATTTATTCCTAGGTATTTTATGGTTTTTTTGGTCCAATTTTAAATAGGATCAATTTCTTGATTTCTCTGTTGCTTCATTATCTGTGTATAGGAATGCAACTGATTTCTGTGCATTGATTTTATATCCTGCAACTTTGCTGAATTCATGGATGAGTTCTAGTAGTTTTTTGGTGGAATCTTTTGGGTTTACCAGATAGAGTCTCATGTCATCTGCGAAGAGTGAAAATTTTACCTCCTCCTGGCCTATTTGGGTGCCTTTTATTTCTTTGTGTTGTCTGATTGCTGAGGCTAAGACTTCCAATACTATGTTGAATAACAGTGGCAAGAGTGGACATCCCTGTTTTGTTCCTGACCTTAGGGGGAGAGCTCTTAGGTTTTCCCCATTGAGGATGATATTAGCGGTGGGTTGTTCATATATGGCTTTTATGATCTTGAGGTATGATCCTTCTATCCGTACTTTCTTGAGGGTTTTTATCAAGAAAGGATGCTGTATTTTGTCAAATGCTTTCTCTGCATCCATTGAGAGGATCATATGGTTCTTGTCCTTTCTTTTATGGTTGTGATGTATCACATTAATTGTTTTGCGGATTTTGAACCAGCCCTGCATCCCAGGTTTAAATCCCAGTTGGTCATGGTGAATAACTTTTTAAATGTATTGTTGGATCTGGTTGGCTAGTATTTTTGCATCCATGTTCATTAGGGAAATTGGTCTATATTTCTACTGCTTTGTGGGGTCTTTGTCTGGTTTTGGAATCAAAGTAATGCTGGCTTCATAGAAAGAGTTTGGAAGTTTTCCTTCCATTTCAATTTTTTGGAACACCTTCAAGAGAATAGGTGTTAACTCTTTAAATGTCTGGTAGAATTCCCCTGGAGAGCCATTTCACCCTGGACTCGTTTTTTGGGAGATTTTTGATTACTAATTTGAGGTCCAATAGTTCATTTTTGCTTTTAATTCCCTTGCCTTTGGGGATGGGAAGGCATCCCATTTCTTTACTGGTTATGGGTCTGTTCAAATTTTCTATTTCTTCCTGTTTCAGTTTTGGTAGTGTATATATTTCTAGGAATTTGTTCATTTCTTTCAGATTACCCATTTTATTGGTGTAAAATTGCTCATATTATTCTCTTATTATTGTTTTTATTTCTGCTGTGTTGGTTGTGATCTCTCCTCTTTCATTCTTGATTTTATGTATTAGGGTCCTTTCCTTTTTTTTTTTTTGGTAAAACTGGCTAGGGGTTTATCAACTTTGTTAATTCTTTCAAAGAACCAGCTTCTGGTTTCATTGATCTGTTCTATTGGTTTTTTTTTTGTTTGTTTGTTATTTGTTTTTGTTTTTTGCTTTTGGTTTTGATAGCATTAATTTCTGTTCTGATCTTTATTATTTCCTGTCTTCTGCTGGTTTTGGGTTTTATTTGCTGTTCTTTTTCCAGCTCTTTAGGAAAAGTTAGGTTGTGTATCTGAGGACATTCTTTCTTCTTTAGGAAGGCCTGGATTGCTCTATACTTTCCTCTTATAACCTCCTTTGCTGTGTCCCAGAGGTTTTGGGCTGTGGTGTTATCATTTTCATTGGCTTCCATGTAGTTTTAAATTTCCTCTATAACTTCTTGGTTGGCACATTCATTCTTTGGTAGTATGTTCTTTAGTCTCCAAGTGTTTGTTATCTTTCCAAATTATTTCTTGTGGTTGATTTTGAGTTTCATAGCATTGTGGTCTGAAAATATGCATGGTATGATCTTGATCGTTTTGTACTTGTTGAGGGCTGATTTGTGTCCCAGTATGTGATCTATTCTGGAGAATGTTCCATGTGCACTGGAGAAGAATGTATATTCCTTAGTGAGAAATGTTCTGAATATATCTGTTAAGTCCATCTGATCCAGTGTGTCATTCAAAGCCATTGTTTCCTTGTTGATTTTCTGTTTAGATAATCTGTTCATTGTTGTAAGTGGAGTGTGTTGAAATCCCCTATTATTTTGGTATTATCAATGAGTTTCTTTATGTTTGTGATTAATTGATTTATATATTTGAGTGTCCCACATTTGGAGCATAAATGTTTACAATTGTTAGGTCTTCTTGGTGGATAGACCCCTTAATTATTAAATAATGCCCTTCTTCATCTCTTGTTACAGTCTTTATTTTAAAGTCTAGATTGTCTGATATAAGTATGGCTACTCTGGCTTTCTTTTGTCAACCATTAGCATGATAGATGGTTCTCCATCCGCTTACTTTCAATCTGAAGGTGTCTTCAGGTCTAAAGTGGGTCTCTTATAAAAAGCATATAGATGGATCATGTTTTCTTATCCATTCTGTTACCCTATGTCTTTTGATTGTAACATTTAGTCCAGTGACATTTAGAGTGAGTACTGAAATATATGAATATCGCCATTATGTTTCTTGTAGAGTTTGAGTTTCTGCTGGTATTCTCTGTTCCTTTCTAGTCTTTGTTGCTTTGGTCTTTTTCTTTTTTATCTTTTTTCCTGTCTTTTCTCCCCTCAGAGAGTCCCCCTTAAAATTTCTTGCAGGACTGGTGTGGTTGTTATGCACTCCTTTAATTTTTCTTTGGAAAACTTTTAATCTCTCCTATTTTCAATGACAGCCTTGCTGGATAAAAAATTCTTGGCTGCATATTTTTCCCATTTAGAAAGTTGAATATATGCTGCCACTCCTTTCTGGCCTGCCAAGTTTCTGTGGATAGGTCTGCTGCAAACTTGATCTGTCTTCCCTCATAGATTAAGGGCTTTTCTCCTGTGCTGCTTTCATGATTCTTTCCCTGCCTGAGTATTTTATGAGTTTGACCATGATATGCCTTGTTGATGATCAGTTTTTGCTGAAAATTATGGGAGTCCTCTGTGCTTCCTGGATTTTGATGTCTGTGTCTTTCCCCAGGTTAGGAAAGTTTTCTGCTATTATTTGCTCATATAACGCTTATGCCCCTTTTTCTCTCTCTTCCTCTTCTGGGACCCCTGTGATTCTGATGTTGTTCCTTTTTAATGAGTCACTGATTTCTCTAATTCTTAAATTGTGCTCTTTTGCCTTAATCTCCCTCTTTTTTTCTGCTTCATTATTCTCCAAAGGTTTGTCTTCTATATCGCTGATTCGCTGCTCTCCCTCATCGCCGTGGCATCCATTTGAGATTACAGCTCAGTTATAACATTTTTTATTTCATCCTGACTAGCTCTTCTTTTATCTCTGAAGAAAGGGATTCTAATCTATTTTTGATCCCAGCTAGTATTTTTATTATTGTGATTCTAAATTCTGGTTCAGACCTCTTGCTCATATCTGTGTTGATTAAGTCCCTGGCTGACATTTTTCCTGTTCTTTCTTTTGGGGTGAACTCCTTTGTTTCATCATTTTAAAGGAAGAAAAGGAATTAATAAGGTAAAAAAATTAAAATTAAAAAATTAAAAACCACACACACAATATCAAATAAATGATGTTAGATCCTAGTGTGTGGTTGTATATAGGAGTTTAATAGATTAGTGAAAAAAGGGAAAACAAGGAAAACATTTGAAAATTTGAAAAAATGAATACAATGAAAAAGAATAAAATAAAATGATGGAAGTAAAATAGAATTTGAAAAATTTACAAAAAAGTAAAAAATATAGTAGAAAAAGTAGAAATATTTTTAATAAAAATTGAAAATAAAATAAATTTTTTCTTTCTGTATTTAAGAAAAAGAAATGAAAAAGAAAAAAAAAAAGAAAATTGAATAGATGGACCAGCGAACAGGCTGAAATACTATTGAAATTACATTGTTTTCCCCTAGAAGTCAAAGTATGAAGCACTTTATAGTCTAAACTAAGCAGGCAGAGAGACTTGTGCTGTTTCTGAAGAGCAAGATTGGCCCAGTTCGGTGGGGCTTAGTGTAATGGCTCCGTTCTCCAGTAGATGGCGCTGCTAGCTTACTGTGGTGGATTGTGGCAGTTGTAAGGTGTGTACACGCATGTGTGGGAATGGTGAAAATGGCGTCATCCAGCTATCCAGTCTCTAGTATCAGAACTCTGTTCTCCCGTATCAGCAATTTTGTGCACCCGTCCTTTGTCTTCAGCTTCTGTCCATTCCCTGCTTTTACATTGTCTGTGACTAAGCTGTCAGGTTGTCAGGCGGCATCTCCCTCCCGAGTTTTATCTCAGACGTGGCTGTGTTTCCTGACCCCTCACAAAGCTGAGGGACTGCAGCTTTGACCTGCTCAGACCCTCTGGAGGAGGGTCTCATAGAGCAATGGCCGGGTGCAGGCCACACCCAGGAACGTTTGAGGGACCTTACTGCTGCCAATGTACAGAGACTGCATCTGGATCCCAGCCCGCCCCAGAGAAAGTTCACACGACCGTGTAGCAGCAGCGTTTCGGGGATTATGGTAAATCACAACCCACATCTGGCACCAGGCTTCACCCTTAACAACCTTGTTCCAGCACCAGTGAATGTGGTTGTTCTCCCGGGTCCATTGTTGCCTTTCTCTGTGGGGGAGTCACACAGCCTCTACCAGATGTTCTTCCAGCAGGGGAACTGCTTCTCCCATGTGGCCTGAAAATCCCGGACTTCGCTCTGCTCCTAGGGATTCACCTTTCCCACCAGAGCACCACCTGGTATCGAGCTGCGGAGTTTCAGACTGTGTTCCCCCTGATTATAGAGTCTTAATGGAATTTGAGCCCTCTCCTTTCCCTTTTCTCCCTTTTTAGTTCAGTCCCTGTGGCTGTTTCCACATTTCCACTTTCTCTCCAGCTGCTTTTGGCGGGGGATGCTTTTCCCTTACTCTCCCTGCTGTCTCTGTTTCCACCCTCTCTGCAAGCAAAAACAGCTCCTTGCCCTCTGCAGCTTCTCTCTCCTCCAGTTCACCTCTCCGTGCTGTGTACCTGCTGAGTTCTGTGGTTCAGGTTGTGCAGATTGTTGTGTTAATCTGCAAATCAGTTTTCTAGGTGTGTAGGATGGTTTAGTGTTTATCTGGCTGTATTTCATGAATGCAATACACCAACAATATTCTATTAATATTGCTCAGGTCGATGGACTCAGCTGGAAGTTCTTACTTGGATATTCTCATGTAGTTCCAGTCAGATTTTAGATTGGATTTAAGTCCTCTTGAGGATTGACTGCTGGACATTCAGAATGACTCATTCACATGGTTGATAGTGATGTTCAGCTGGGACTGGTAAGCAGATCGCCTCCATGTGGCCTCTCTAAGTAACTTGGACATCTCACAGCTTGGCAGTTGAGCTCAGAGGAGTGTCCCAAAAGCAATTTTTACAAGAGGCAGGAAACAAAAGCCCAAGGCATGTAAGGAATATTCCTGCACGTGACAACGTATCATTTCTGCCATATTATATTGGCCAAATCAGTCGTAAGATGGTGAAAAAATAAACTCTGCTTGTCAATGGAGGCAATATCACTTTATAGAAGAACATAGAATATAAGAGATATTTTTGCAGCCAGTTTTAGAAAATACAATTTTCCACAACTTAAAAATCTGAGGCTCTGGCTGAATTTATCAAAAACTTGGTTGTTGAAAGATCAGTTACCCAAATAACTTGTATTTTATTTTACCACTGTTACCAATTTATCTAAAATTTACTTAAATTATTTTTAAAGTTTACAGTAATACTTAAGGGGCCATTGGAAGTTTTTGAGTGTTTGGAAATCCAAGGTTCTGGAGCCTTTAGGCTCTTTCCCAGCCCTGAATCTTGCCTTTTTATGCCCTCCTCCCCACTCCTCCACTGATCTCCCTTTCTACTTCTCTTTCTTCATCTCCTATGCCTTCTGCTTCTTTCTTTAATCTGTCAGCCCTCCCTCTGCCATTTCTTGTGGCGGCATCTTGAGCCTTTGCTCAGTGTTGATCGTCTTTCTGTCTTTCTCCCAGCAACTCCATTTACTCATTTTTTTAAAACATAACACTCCCACAGTACTTATCACATTGCTTATTTATATTATTTACTTTTCTATGTCTCTTACTAGACAGAGCAATTGGAGGTCAAAAATAGTGTCTTGCTCATCTTTATAGCTCCATTACCAGGCTTGACTCAGAGAAGGCCATCAATAAATGTTTGCCTATTGAATTACTTATGATTCAGAAACATCTTTGATAGCTTTTAGTGCAAGTCCAGAAACAAGAAGATGAAATTTAACAGCAGTAAATATAAATTTCATTATTTAGGCTCAAATGGTTTGCTTTAGTGCATTTGTGAATGACTCTGCTTGTTGGCAATTCATGTGAAAATATTCTCATGGGATTTTGGTATATACAGTTTCAGTATTAGTCACGTATGAAAAAATATAGTACAATGTTAGGCCTGATGAAGACCCTAGAAATAATTTCATTTAAAGAAATATAAAAGGAATAAAAATGTGTGACTTGGAGAAGACTTCTAGAAAATATGATAATTTTTTCAAGCGACTGAGAGGCTAGCATGTGGAGATTCTGCCAGCTATTGAGTATGTCTATTCCAATTATGCATTCTGGAACTGGGGAAATAGTCACAGGATGTGTTCAGGGACTCACTGAGTTCACTGTGAGATGGACTTGAGTTGAACTCCAATGATCACCTGACCTTCATAGGCCCCTACTCTGACTGTGGGCCATAGTGATATTTTGAGACTTCTGGAGTCAGTATCAGTACAGAGCCGTGTGCAGTAGTCTCTGAAAGGTCTGATTCTTTCTTTTGCCCCAATATGCAGTTACTCTGGTAGAAGTTTATAGGTCCCTTTGGGGAAGGCTGGGAGAATGATTACCAGCACACATTTTTGGCAGTGTACTGGGATCCTTCCTCAAGGGGAAGACCTCCATTTCATTCATGGAATTCTGGGTCTGTAAACTGACCTAAATTAGGAAATTGATTGAGGGGCCATGACTCTCTGTTTTTATGATTCAAGTTAGACTTTTGTTCACTTGATCTAGTGCTTTCCTGCTTATACATATCAAGTATGAATTTAGTGGGCTTTTCCTTTCAACTATAAGAACACCATGATCAATAAGCCAGTGCCATAGTTCTGTGAAAATAAGATCATTCCGATTGTTGGTTTGACTCTGCTGTCCGTTACAGTTACCATACACCTTACCATAGATGGTTGAATACTGCCATATAGCCCCTGTCATCCCAGGATCCAATTACTGCCACTGCATTTAGAGTTCCCAATATACTGGCTGCAGTTCCCACTGTAAGGTCTGGTTTTCAGAGAAGAGCAATCACAAAGCTGTTCAAGGATGCCAGAGTTCCCCTCACAAACTTATCCCTCACTGCAGTGGTGAAAAGTATATCTTCTTGACTCTCCCAGTGTGGGAGAATAGGTCTGAAATGGTAAATCCACTCTAACATTCCAATCTCCCTAAGCCTTTGAATCCCTTTCTCTACATTAAACCAAAGCAAGTGTGGCATTTCTCCTTTGCTCACTGTGGGCAATCTTTTGATCCCTGTTTTAGCCAATCAGCCAACCAAACTGTTAGAGATCTTTTCTTTTCTTTTCTTTTCTTTTTTCTTTTCTTTGAGACCTTTTTAATATCCCTAAGCTATAACATTAAATGCAGAATCTGCTAGTGTGTCCATTCAGTAAATTCAGCCTGACGCAACTTTATGTTTTTTCCACCATTATCCCATACCCTTAATATCTATTCTCACACGTGTTGCCTGGATTTCTGTCTGTATAGAAAGCTTAAGCTTTTGAAGTGTTAGCACACCTTCTCACTGGTCACACCTTGTACCACATGAGAGCCAATGGTGTAGTTTCAATCAGTTTCAATGCTGGCAAGCTCAGGATGCAGGAAGAGTAGATGTTTCAGCTTGAAGCTGAAGGCAAGAAAAAAAATTGATTCAGTACTAAAAACATATTTCTTTAAGACTCAGTACATTTACTTTTATACAAAGTATTCAGGGGGGTCTGGTTGGCTCCATTGGTTGAGTGTCTGACTCTTGATTTCAGCTCAAGTCATGATCCCAGGGTCGTGGGATTGAGCCCCATGGTGGGCTTCTTGCTGAACATGGAGCCTGCTTAAGATTCTTTGTCTCTCTCCTTCTGCCCCTCTCCTCAGTGCGCGCGCTCTCTCTCTCTCTCAAAAAAAAAAAAAAATTCAAAGGATGAAGACTTGTATGTAGGACCTTTAAGATGGATGTTTATTGTCAGCTAGCCATTGTTTTCTCTAATAAACTTTTATCCAGGAATAAGTGCAAGGTATACTTTATTATAAAAAAATGTGTTTTGCCTCATTTTATTTCTCAAAGGTTTGAGGATCACAGCCTAGGGGATCATATAAAAGTTAAAATGGGAGAAGTAATTTTACAGAGTCAAAACCAGAGATGGGACTATAAGAACACTGAATTGGAGGGTGAACTAAGAGGTGTGTGAGATTCTTTCAAACTCTGAGTTTCTCAAAAATGATATGGGAAAGAAAACAAGCTTGTTATTTCTAATGGTGATGACTCATTTCTTAATTCTTTATAATAAGTTGACATTTTAAGAAATATTCACTTTTGGGGGTGCCTGGGTGACTCAGTTGGTTAAGCATCTGACTCTTGATTTCAGCTCTGATTGTGATCTCACCCTTCGAGAGTTTGAGCCCTGCATTGGGCTCTATGTTGACAGCATGGAGCCTGCTTGGGATTCTCTCTCTCCCTCTCTTTCTGCTGCTCCCCCACTTGTGCTCTTTCTCTCTCTTAAAATAAATAAATAAATATTAAAAAATATTCACTTTTGGAAACAAAACACCAATTTACTTATAAGTTACAATATAAATGTGTTGCACTTATAAAAATACCTAATTCAACACCAGTAAACCAAACAATTCAATTAAAAGATGGGCAGAAGACATGAACAGACATTTCTCCAAAGAAGACTTACAGAGGGCCAACAGATACATGAAAGATGTTTAATATTACTCATCTTTAGGGAGCTGCAAATTAAAAACACAATGAGAGCTCACCTCACACCTGTCAGAATGGCTAAAATAAAAACCGCAAGAAACAACAAGTGCTGGCAAGGATGTGGAGGAAAAGGAACCCTACCGCACTGCTGGTAGGAATGCAAATTGGTGCAGTCACTGTGGAAAATGGTATGGAGGTTCCTCAAAAGTTAAAAATAGAACTACATTGTGATCCAGTAATCACTCTCCAGTAATTTACCCAAAGAATAAAAAACACTAATTCTAAAGGAAACATGCACCCCTATGTTTATTGCAGCCAATAACCAAATTATGGAAGCAACCTAAGTGTCCATCAATAGATGAATGTATAAAGAAGAGGTGATCTGTATATATGTGTATATACACACACACACACACACTGGAATATTATTCAGCCATAAAAAGAATAAAACCTTGCCATTTGCAGGAATAACATGGCTAGAGCTAATGCTAAGTAAAATTAGAGAAAGATGAATACCATATGATTTCACTCATATGTGGAATTTAAGAAAAAATTGCACAAAGGAGAAAAAAAGACAAACCCAAAACACACTTTTTCTAGAAAACAGAGGGTTACCAGAGGGGAGATGGTGGGGGATGGGTGAAGTAGGTGATGGAGATTAAGAGTACACTTACCCTGATGAGCACTGAGTAACATATAGAATTGCTGAATCACTATATTGTACACCTGAAACCAATTTAACACTGTATGTTAACCATACTGGAATTAAAAAAAAAGTGGATTGATGCTCTCAAAAACAAAACAAAACAAAACAAAACAAAACAAAACAAAAACCCCTAATTCATCCTTTAGGCCTACTTCTGGTGTATCATAGTGGGTTCATGTATTTTCTTCTTCAGAGAAAAAATATTTATGAAACTTCTAATTTTTTTCAGGTTTAATAATTTTTAAAAAGTTAACTGAAAAAATGGACTTGGGAGGTAACTAAACTAAAAAAAAAATCTTTTTTTTTTTGGTTTAAAAAGTTTGGGCTATTCTGTTATAGTTACATCATTTAACAATGGAAGGGTGATATTCAAATATTTCTTCATTATTTA
The DNA here is from genome assembly GCF_023721935.1 of Panthera uncia. NCBI lineage: Eukaryota > Metazoa > Chordata > Mammalia > Carnivora > Felidae > Panthera > Panthera uncia. The sequence continues at coordinate 47,518,921 of NW_026057584.1, forward strand.
GGAGTTAGAGCTGGCTGGTCAGATAGAAGCCTATAAAATTAAGACTGGGAATTGGATTCTGTGATAACAATGATTGGGAATATTAAACTTGCAGGCTAGAATGGTGGTTTCCTTTAGAACTTGTTTGCCTTCTAAACCTCTGATGAAATACTAATAAAGACACAGAAAAGTAAAACGTATGTGAGCCCTGGAAATAAAGGGATAAGCATTTACTAGAAGAAAGACAGGAAGTGATAATCCTATGTTCTTTAAAATTGATGAGGATGGCTTAAGGAACAGGATGAAAAACTCCATCCTCTGGACCAAAATAAAGATTTTTTTTGGAGCTTAGGTGAGAGATTTCTGTGAACTTCTCCATGGCTTTAGCCCTGGGATAAAGAAAGAATGTAGGTAACAGCTAGAGGATCAAAACTAAAAATTTAAGCATTGGAAGTTAAGATATAAAAGGATTTGTGGGGGTTGAAATCCTAAAGTGGAAACTGTCACAGAACTAAATGCACATTCAGAAATTATTATTGAAAAGGAGGATTATGTTTTAAAAGTAGAAACAATAATCTGAGTCTATTTTCCCAAAATCAGTTGATAGAAAAAAAAGAAGGGAGTGAGGTAATAAAAACACAGCACAAGTTTATCTTCTGTATGGTGCTGACAAGAGTAACTGCTTCATTTTTCACTTTATACTTAGAGAATATAGACTGTCATCAGTTTCTAAATGTACACTAAGGGTTAGTTTTTCCTCTTTTCAAGAGTTATATCCTACTGTTATACACCAGACTGTTGAATTTTTTATTTGTCCTTCTTGAGTTGTCCACTTTTTAGTTTTCTTTAGGGTAACCTACTCTTTCTAGACCCACCATCTCCTTGTGGAACCCCATTTTACTTGATGGTGGTGCCTGAAAAGTCATGAACACAGATACCCCTGCAGTGTGCCGCTCTATATTCCTTTAGTCTGTTATGTATTTATTCTCAACAATAACCCAGAAGAGTTGGAATCATTAAGGAATATTTCAGTGTAAGAGGGGACAATTAAATCTGTTTGCTAAATGTGACTAATCTATGGGAAAGCCCTCGAAAAGTAAGACTGTTCTCACTGGTCTGCTCCACTTCCTTAGCACAGCCAACTTTGCTCAGATCTGGGCCTCACTGACAACAAAAAGAGAATCTCTAATTGGGTTTTCAAAGATGTCCAAATATAGTGACTATAAAATTATAAGGAAAGTTTGGAAATAAAATAACCAGGCAAATACGAATCAAGAAAATTGAGGCTGTAAATTCAATTTTGGAAAAAATGGAATTAATGGCCAAAACATCATATAGGACATAAAAAGATATAATAATATAGTGTGACCGTATTTATAGGCATATAACTGGCAGAACTACTAAAACAGGTAAATAAACCAACAAGAAATGAAAGTAGAGATTTTAACATATTTCTCTGAGAATTTGATACTGAGAAAGAAATAAAGATATTTTAATAATATAGGTAGTATGTTTTTGCTTATATATAAATTTATGCCCAGGAAGGAGAGAAATATTCTTCCCAAGCATACATGAGATAATTATAAAAATTGATGATGAACTCATTCATTAAGAAAGGCTCAGGAAAACCCCCAAGTCAATTTCATGGAGACTAGACTGTCTCACCAAGCCCAATGCTACTAAATAAACCTTGCTTTAAAAAGGAGCTGTGAAGAAGAGTTATGAAATTCCTAGAATAGTGAGGTGTAGCTAAGTCTGCTGTATACTCAGGGTCTGTGCACTTTCTGTGCATGTGTTATATTTCAGTAAACATTTATTTAAAGAACTAGAAATTGCCCAGATTAAAAAAAATAAAATTAAATCCCACTGAACTTTTGGTTGCAGTTATATTAAGCTTGCAAATAATTTGGGAAGGATGAATGTCTTTAAAAATTAACATTTAATTTCATTTTGAAAAAGCCAATCTTTCAACAGAAAATAGCTATTCCAAAACACGTCGCTTATAGAAACTATCTTAGAATGGTGTTCCTGGGGCGCCTGGGTGGCTCAGTCGGTTGAGCGGCCGACTTCGGCTCAGGTCATGATCTCGCAGTCTGTGAGTTCCAGCCCCGTGTCAGGCTCTGTGCTGACAGCTTGCAGCCTGGAGCCTGTTTCAGATTCTGTGTCTCCCTCTCTCTGACCCTCCCCCGTTCATGCTCTGTCTCTCTTTGTCTCAAAAATAAATAAACGTTAAAAAAAATTAAAAAAAAAAAAAAAGAATGGTGTTCCTGCAATCATATAACTTGATTATCCCACTTCAGTGGGATTTAATTTTATTTATTAATTTACTGTATCATTTAAAAGTTGTTTTGGTTAACGCAATTGTTTAGATAGATCATGGTGCAGAAGAATTCAACATTGTAGCTTTAATTGATCGATTTGAACCCATATGAGTGGTAAGTCAATATTAGCATTTTATTTACTGAATATATTCGAGTAAAATTGCAAATAGCACATGTTGAGTCTAAAGGCAAAACTTATTTTATATTTTCTGCATTTCTTGCATGAAAAGAGGTTGATTTTACTGTCAACCAGATAACAGCCCATTACCTTTATAGTTTGATTATTTTATTACTGACTTGAAGGATATTTTAAATATTGAAAAATACCTATCGTAGGCATATCTGTTCTATGAGGCTTGTTTATTTCTTTACACAAAGAACACTTTTGAAAATGAGATTAGAAAACTAAGTAATAAAGTAATAACAATACCAGAAACAACTAGTATAGCTTTTATAGATTAGGTATGAAATGAATCGATTGCTTATCTCAGTCACTTTTGAGAGTATAATTTTTTACGAATTCAGAAATATATTCAGCATATAATCCTGATTGCAATAGTGAATTCCTGTTAATGATAATAGTTTATGCATCATTTAAAGGATAATTACACATTTTTTTAATAGTTTATTTCTTTGGTCAAATTTGATTTGTAATTTCAGATAGCATAAATGCCTTAATTTCTAAATGCAAAGAAGAATGTGACCTATGTTCTTTAATATATTTTCTAGCATTAAAAATATTCATGGTCTGTTCTTCAAAAATATCTTTTCAACTTACAGTAACAAGATTGTAAAGAGATGTTATTACCAAGAGAGATACTAGCTTGATTCAGATGATAGGATAAATGTAATTAGTATAATTTTAATAATAAGTTTCTCTGGTTTATTGTTATTTAAACCACTTTAAATAACCCTGATCTACATATTTTTTTCTTTTTAAGATTAAATCCTCCTTTTTAAAATGTGTGACTGGAATTTATAATACTCATTTTTGCATTGCTTTCATGACATACAGAATGAAGTTAATTCCATTTCCTTTAATTTTTCACTCGTCCACTTTTACAAATAGTTGCTGATATGAAATTAAGTTTCCTCTTGTTTTTGGTTAGAACTTTCTGCTGTGGCTTATTTAGTTGACTTATGATGATTATATGTGCTACTTTTCATCTTTTCTAGGGAGAGAGGTATAAACAAATCACCTTGGAAGTACTGAAGTCATCCTTCCTCTGTTGTCTTGAGAAAGGGGTTATAATATATTTTATATTTAGATGCTCAATGCCTGGCTCAATTCTCATGGAAAGGATTGGGATTCTGGTCCCTGAGGTTGCTATCACCAGAATCAGTCTAGACCCAGTGCTGCTCTAGGGTGACTGCCTACGTGAGGAGAGAGTTACACCAGTGAAATGAGAGGTTAGCACTAAGCATAGTGCTTTAGGGCCTCCTCAGGATACCATGGTGTTCTGCACAGGTATAGACCCTTATGAAAAAGGCAAAGAGGAAAGGAGTGTCATTAATATTAAGTTCTTCCTTCCTTCAGACTCTCTAAATGTCTTCATTGCTTACGAAAAATAACTTGAAAATATCATCTTGTTGAACTTTTGTCTCTTTTAATAATTTTCCCCAATTGTCAGTGGATTTTCTAGAAAATGTTTCCGTAAGCATATGTTTAAAACCAGGCTTGGTAACTGCATCAAGTGATTTTTTAAGATCAATAAATTTTACATTTAACCTGTGTCTCAAATTTGTTTTGAAGAAGTAAGTATCAGCTCTTCTATTATGTTTTATTCTACAAAAACTGAAGTTGATATTTTGATGACATGTATTTCAAGCTGAGGTAGTTCTGATTCAGGAATATTCCATTTAGTATCTTTATGTAAAAGAGGCATATTTTAAAAAGATTTTTTATTTAGTTTTATTTTTATTATTTTAAAATTTTTAATGTTTATTATTTTTGAGAGAGAGACAGAGTGTGAGTCGGGGAGGGGCAGAGAGAGAGGGAGACACAGAATCCAAAGCAGGCTCCAGGCTCTGAGCTGTCAGCACAGAGCCGGATGCGGGGCTTGAACTTGTGAACTGTGAGATTATGACCTGACTCCAAGTCAGACGCCCAACCAACTGAGCCACCCAGGTGCCCCAAAAGATTTTTTTAAATTATTTTTAAGTAATTGCTACACTCAACATGAGGCTTGAACTCACGACCTGGAGATCAAGAGTCATACGCTCCACCAACTGGGCCAGCCGGGTGCCTCAAAAAAGGCATGTTTTGATGAGTGATTAGAAAAGTTTGATGTGGTTTCAAAGCAATGCTCCAAACATCAATAATGCAGCCAACCAGAAGATGTCACTATTGTGTATAGAATGTATAAAAGAAGAAGAAAAAAAGCCAATAATTTTTGTACAGTTCCATTGTGTCTCTTCTAATCTTGCTAAATTTCCTCCGGAGCTCTTTGAAAGAACACACTGGGGTGAAACATTGTCTTCAAGCTGACAGGCAGCGAAAAATTACTACATTCATTGGACTGGCATGTCAGTCAGTCATACTACTACATCTTTTCATTTGAAAAAAAGAAATTAAAGTAAACTGGCAGAAAAGTTCCACCTCAATTAAGAATTTTGTATGGTGCTAAGTGGGAATTAATAACCACACAGTATATTTGTTTTACCTTTTGTAAAAGAGTGTGTCTATCATAAGTAAATTTAGCAGACATTAATTAAGAAAAATCAAACTGTTTTGCAAATGCCTGTGATTAAAGTAATAGTTCATTTAAAGCAGAGAATAAGCTGCCAAAATATACATTTTAACATAAGATTAATGAGTGTCTCTAATAGAGTACATTCTTAAGCAATACTCTAGTCTGTTAAATTGAAAAGTTCTTTTTATAATGAAAATGATGGCGTCCCCGTACTTGGTGCTGTGAAAGACATTTACCAGAGAAGTTTCCTTCAGTTCTTGCAGTTTTTTTTTTGTTCAGGCAAAGAACCAAGATTGGCGGGAGCTTGTTTGTGGATGAAGAACTTTCCTGGGCATGTTTACTGTAGGAGAAGTGAGGGAAGGCAGGTAAACATGAACTGGATCCCACATGCCTGAAAGGCTTAGCAAAGTGATGTGGTCTGAACAGCTGGACTTAATTTGGGTCACTGGTTGGTCTGACAGGCAGGATATCGAAGGCAATGCAATTAGGCAACTTCAGAAATGTTTCCCACTGAGTGAGTGAGTTATTTATTTATTTATTTATCATAAAATGTTGTGTTATTTTACCCTTCTCTTCATTTAGTCCCTAATTGAAGTCTACCTTTAATAAATGTATTTCTGCATTGAGAGAGAACATCTTGAATTTTTAAATTTAAAAAGTATTCCCTTTTCTGTTTAAGGGAATCATTGAATCTTTTTCTAAAATCTATCAAATAAAAAAAATTTTAGTGTTTATTTATTTTTGAGAGAAAGAGAGAGAGTGGGGGAGGGGCAGAGAGAGAGGGAGACACAGAATCTGAAGCAGGCTCTGGGCTCTGAGCTGTCAGCACAGACCCAACATGGGGCTCGAACCCAGGAACTGTGAGATCATGACCTGAGTTGAAGTCTGACACTTAACTTACTGAGACACCCAGGTGCCCCTAAAATATACAGAATTTTAATTTATAGATAATTTATATTTAGCTAATGCTTATCAAGGGCTTGCTATGTATCAGGTATTATTTCAAGTGCATTACATGGAGTACGTATTCACAAATCTGTGACGTAGGTTCTAATATCACTGAAACACAGAGAAGGTAGTCAGTTATCCAATGTTACTATGCTAAAGAGAGGCAGAGTCAACATTCCAAAGCAGGCAGTCTGGCATTAGAGAGCAGTTTTAACCACACTATTCCACATTGTTTCTCTAAAATGTGTGAAATACACCATTTAGTTGTGGTTATGTCTGTATCAAAAAACTTGTTGCAATTTTCTGCTGAGAATTCAGGGCAAATGGAAAAAGTTTTCACAATCTTCCTTATCCTACTAACATAGGTGGAAATAATTGATTTGTTAAAATATAGACACTGATTTTATTTTTGCATTCATCTTAACCTACCTTGAATATTTAGAAGAGGTAGGGAACATTTAATCTTCCGTCAGTATATAATTTTCTATTCTTAAAAAGATGGTAATTTTTAGTGAAGTATCCTTTGAATTGTGATCTCATTGTTTCAGAAGAGAAGGAATTTGAGTTCTTTTCATTTCTAGGTTTATGAACAACAGTGCCCATTTGAACAGTTGGGATCAGGGTGAATATTTTAGCCCTACTTATATTAATATTTTAGTCCAATTAGATGATGGCAAAATTTATTGACCCATGTGTTACCTGGGGCATAACATAACAGATAGACACTTTATCAAAGATGGACTTAAAACAGTATATACTAACATGTATTTCTACAAATAACTTTCATTATAAAAGAGAAGAGAGACACCTTAAAATAAATATCTGTGCTATTTTTTTGTGGCTTATTGACTCTAACAACTTGAGAATCTTTTGAGATTTCCTAATTGAGATTAGAGGTTATGAATAATTTATTACCCAAAGGCCAAAAGGATGCAATGAATTTTGTACTGACAGATATAATAGAGATTTCTAGATGGTAAGATCACTAGGCAGTTCACTTTAGCCACTTGAGCCATTATTTTTTAATGTTTCTTTTTTATTGAGGTATAATTGACATATAACATTGTATAGTTTAAGGTATACGGCATGTTGATATGATACATCTATATATTACAATATGATTACCACTGTAACACTGTAATCATTAGCTAACACCTCTATCATATCACACAATTGTAATTTCTTTTTTTGTGATGAGAACATTTAAGATTTAGTCTCAGCAACTTTGAAGTATAGAGTATTGTTCACCATAATTATGATGCTGTGCATTAGATTTCCAGAACTTATTTACCTTCTAGTTGCAAAGTTTGTACCCTTTAACAAAGGCTCCCCAATTCCCCTGCCTCCCAAGCCTTGGTAACCACCATTCTACTATGAGTTTGGCTTTTTTTTTTTTTTAGAGTCCACATATAACTTATAATCATATAATATTTATTTTTCACTGTCTGGATTATTTCAGTTAGCATAATTCCCTTGAGGCCCATCCATGTTGCTGCAAATGGCAGGATTTCCTTCTTTCTCATGGCTGAATAATATTCCATTGTGTATATATACCATATCTTCTTTATCCATTCATCTGTTATGCACATGTATATTGTTTCCATATCTTTGCTATTGGGAATAATGCTGCAATAAACTTGGGCATTCAGATAGCTTTTTGATACCTTGTTTTCATTTACTGTGCATATCATATATACCCAGAAGTGAGATTGCTGGGTTGTATAGCAGTTCTATTTTTGATTTTTTGAGGAACCTCCACAGTTTTTCATGGTGGTTGCACAAGAGTTCCTTTTTCTCCACATCCTCACTGACACTTGTTATCTCTTGTCTTCTTGATGATAACCTTTCTAGCAGGTATGGGGTGATATCTCACTGTGGCTTTGATTTGCATTTTTCTGATGATTAGTGATGTTGAGTGCATCCTTCTACAGCTCAGCTGGGTGAGTGGAGGACTATAGACTGGACATGTGAGGCATTTGTTTCAATCAGGTGTAATGCTTTAGAGTATAACAGGGAAATCCCAGTTCAGAATGCCTTACTTCTTATGGAATTTATAGATTGAGAGAGTAGTGTCACTTTGAATAAATAGATTGATATAACAAATACTAACTAGTTATCTTCTTATGGTTAAATAACTTAATGAGGGATATGTGACAGTAAAACTTCTGCTCTTATAAACCATAATGGAAGGAGCAGGGATTGTGGTTATTTCTATTTTGTAGGTTCACAGAATATATCATTCTCATTCATTCTCCCTGTTTTTAGAGTAGATAATCTTGGGTAAGGAGTATAGCTCCTTATAAAATTTTTAGTCTACTTGGGGAAACAAGTCATAACTCTATGTATCTATAGATTTATGAGAGTATAATTAATTATCTGAGGGAAAAGAAGATACAGTTAGATTAATTATATTGACAGTCAGATTTTTATGCATTCATGGGTGAGGGAGAGCTTGCTGTAAACCAAGAAAATCAGGGAAGACTTCATGGGTGATATGAAGCTTGAGCTGGGCTTTGCAAAATTGGTAAGGAAAGGTGTCTTCCGGACAGATGCAGGTGAAGAGAGACAGCGCTGAGTAAGGAAGGTATTAGATGAATCTGGCGAAGTTAGAAGTTTCTGGGAGATAACTTTTGGTTGACTTAATGCAAACCAATTTCTACTGGTAGAAATTCTCCTTTGAGTACAGGTCATGCTGGTAATAAAGTCTAGGATTGCCTTGGGTTAAAGAATTTCATATTAATTCCAATTCAGTACTACTGTTAGGAAAAAATTCTCTTTTTATTTCATTTTCCCATAGGAGAAGAATATATATTTCCTATCAATTAAATCACTCTGGTAATTGAATTTTATATGGGGACTCAATAATATATAACTCCAATGTTTCCAACATTTGTGATAAAATTTGCTCTGAAGTAGAATCCGCTGGAACCATCACAGCTCAGAAATTGATAAGGCTAATGCTCTTTCCTCTGTATCAAGGATACTGTTTGAACGGTGTCTTTTTGGAACTGGAAGAGAAATGAGAGTACAAAGTTGGAAGACATTTATGGAGTTTTACTGAAAAATAGGATTCTAGTAATCTAATACCCACTCTTACATACTATAATGGCAAAATAACATTCTCTGAAGGAGGGAGCATTCTTGATATAAAAACAGAGTTAATCTAAGAAGTAGAAAACCACTTTTCAACTCTAACTTGAGTTATAGGAATTCCTGTCATAGGGAACAGTTTCAATTTTATTTCATAGTTCCATAATTAGAAATATGTATGGTGGAAATAATTTTGATACATGACAACATAGTGCTTGTTACAGTTCAGTTGTACATACTAAATATTAACTAACTTTTTCCAACGTTTTTTTATTTATTTTTGGGACAGAGAGAGACAGAGCATGAACGGGGGAGGGGCAGAGAGAGAGGGAGACACAGAATCGGAAACAGGCTCCAGGCTCCGAGCCATCAGCCCAGAGCCTGACGCGGGGCTCGAACTCACGGATCGCGAGATCGTGACCTGGCTGAAGTCGGATGCTTAACCGACTGCGCCACCCAGGCGCCCCAATATTAACTAACTTTTGAGAGCAGCTGATAAATTGAAATAATTTTAAAGTAGGTGATTGTACATAATAAATTTTTTGTCAGTTGCAAGACTTGAAAAGAGATCTTTTTTGATGGAGTAAAAAAAAAATCATCTGGATCTCAAAAGCAGACTTTAATAAACCATTTTTCTCTGATAGTACTCAAAAATTTTATTTATTTGTGTGTTTTGATGAGGGCTGGAATGAAGGTTACACAAAATACCATATTTTGAGAAATTGGATATATTATCCCAATTTAAGTATGATTATAAGCAAGTGTGATTTTAAATTTAAAAAAATTATTTATTTTGAGAGAGAGAGAGCACGGACGTGGGTGAGCACAGGAGTAGGATAGGGGCAGAGAGAGAATCCCAATCAGGCTCCACACTCAGTGCTCAGCACAGAGGCCATCACAGGGCACGAACCATCAGATCATGATCTGAGCCAAAATCAAGAGTGGGATGCTTAACTGACTGAGCCACCCAGGCATCACCAACCGAGTGTGATTTTAAGCATATTTTTCTTAGCTAAATATTGGTAGAAATTTAAATTTTCAGAAAATTTTATCAGTATTCAGTCTGGAAGTTATTTTTTTTTAATTTTTTTTAATGTTTATTTATTTTTGAGACAGAGGGAGACAGAACATAAGTTGGGGAGGGGCATAGAGAGAGGGAGACACAGAATCTGAAACAGGCTCTGGGCTCTGAGCTGTCAGCACAGAGCCTGATGCGGGGCTCGAACCCACAAACCGTGAGATCATGACCTGAGCTGAAGTCGGACGCTTAACCGACTGAGCCACCCAGGTGCCCCAGGAAGTTATTCTTAAAATCATACTTATTTTTAAGGTAGTTGCTGTGATAAATCACAGAACCAATTCTGTTAAATTATACTTCACTTAGGGAGTGGGTATTTTGATGGCCATTAAACATTAGCGACTATGGCACTTAAAGAAAGAATCTTTTGCTATTTCAGGGATTGTTACAGTTCTTGATGCTCAACAGTCACAGGAACAGAGACTTTGTAGGACCAGATAGAAATCAGCTCACCATTTGCTCTCACTCTGTTGGAGAACTATAAAAAGAGTTATTAGGAATCTTGTCTATTGTGATAGTATTACAGGTTTAAGCACATCCTCTGTGAACACCGTAGCTATTCCTCCCAAGTGTAGCTTATTCAGTAAAGGACTGAAATCTCTATAAATTTTATGCCTGGTCAAATATTCTTTATTTTCTAAATTTTTTTATTAGACCCTACTGACTCTCTTTTTCATCATGTTCAGATGGTTTGGATATATGGCCTGTGGTTTCTATCTGTTGTCCTATTTAATTATTTTCCTTAGTCACATGGACATTTGTTTTCCTATATCCATAGTATATATGAGTTTCAATGAAAGTTATTGAATTTACTTTCTGTGGATTGTTCCTTGGGAGAATAAAAACGTATACACAAGCATGTAAACATTTCCTTCCCTTATGAAATGGTTTACCAAGTTTTGACTAAAATTAAAAAAATAAAACCACTTTCATTTTAGTAGAAGTTGGTATTTCCTAGAGATTTCCCCAATATTCAAGTAAGAATTATGAGGCACACATCTCTGTTAGATGAAAACCTCCAGGTCCTGGCCTTTTGTTTCATGGAGTGTAAAATGTCCAGTTTCTTTCTCGACATTTCATTCACTCCTCTGAGAGAGTAAAACCCAATGCAGTGAGTTTAGGAGAAGAAACTGAGTGACTTTATTCTCTTTCTTGCTCTGTTTCTTGTGTTCTTCCATCTGACCACTGAAGAGTCCTTGAATTTGGGTCTCCTTCTGCCTGCCTTTGGCAGAAACCTGGAACAATCCTACACTGCCTTTGCCTGAAGACTCATCTGTCTTACCAGGGTAAACTATCAAAATGCTTGGAAAAACTGTGGGTCTAAAACCATATTCTCCAATCTATTTCATTAGAGGTAGAGGTGATATTTGGCCTGAAACTTGAGTCTGTCTCCCAACTGTTTTCAAACTTAGTACGGGAACAAGAAAATATTATTTGTTTGACCACTTAAACCCCCAACTGTCATAATATGCCCCCCTTTTGTGGTTTTATTTCGCATAATAAACACTCAAGCTCTTACTTTCACCTCACTGGGAGAAATGTTTTGCTCTCTCAGCACTTTTTTCCCTGGTTCTAAATAATAAATTCAACTTAGTAGAAATGAAGTACTATTACTTCAGAAAATGAAGCAATTCCAAAAGGATCACATGTGAGGTTTGCTCATTACCAAGTGAGCAAAGAATGATTTTTTAAAAGTGATTTAATTTTTTTAGGATTTCATTAATACTTTATATCTTATATTAGTTCAACTTACAAATTGTAGCAAAAGATTGTGCATGTACTTTTACAAGAAGTTTTTGGCCCTGAGACAAATTGGAAAGGGACTGGGATGAATGAAAACATTTTCCATGCTTTTGTAACTACTTTGCATTTTTCTGCTGAATTTCTGTTTCTATGTGTTGTATGGATAGAGATGTGAGGAATCTCCTTGTGCTTAACAGACACAGGAGAGAGCTGGAGTGGCTGCCATATACTTCAGCTTGCTGGGTGTAGTCCTATTCTACGCTTCTTGTCTCAAGGTAAGTGTTAGTAACAGTTCTCTTCACTCTGAAAATACTGCCGTTAGGATGATGAATCATGGTCAGCCCAAGAACAAGATACTGGTAAGAACAAGTAACTGGTAATTTGTGTGTGGAATCATACTTTTAGATGCTTTAATGTTATTTGCTTCATTAATTTATCTTTAGAATTTATCTCCAGAAAAATTTCTGTTAACTTAAACTGAAATTCGTTGCTGATTTTCAGTTTAGTTTTAATACTAATTTTTAAATTTGTTTTTATTATGAGTTTATGCTTTATTAATCCATATTTAAGTGAAGATGGTAGTAATATTCGCTGCCTAGGATTGGTAGGAGCAATTAGCACAGCTGTCTGTGTATCCTCTGGTACAATTTCATGTTTTAAGTTTTTTCTATACAAATTTTTATTTAAATTCTAGTTGGTTAACAAGCACTGTAAATTTCTGGTTTCTGGCGTGGGATTTAGAGATTCATCACTTACATATAGCACCCAGTGCTCAATACAAGTGCCCTCCTTTTTTTTTTTTTTTTTTGTATAGTTTATTGATTTATTTTGAGAGAGAGACCAAGTGGAACAGGGGCAGAGAGAGAGAGGAAAAGAGAGAATCCCACACAGGCTCCGCACTGTCAGTGCAGAGCCATATGCAGGGCTAGATCTCACAAACTGTGAAATCATGACCTGAGCCAAAATCAAGAGTTGGATGCCCAAATGACTGAGCTACCCAGGTGCCCCCAAGTGCCCTCCTTAATATCCATCACCCATTTAGCCCAACCCTTGCCTATCTCCCTCCATCAACGCTCAGTTTATTCTCCATAGTTAAGAGTCTGTTTCTTGGTTTGCCTCTCCTTCCCCCACCCATGTTCATTTGTTTTGTTCTTCAATTCCACATATGAGTGAAATCATATGGAATCTGTTTTACTCTGACTTATTTAGCTTAGCATAATGCACTCTAGCTCCATCCACATTGTTACAAATGGCAGGATTTCATCCTTTTTAATGGCTGGGTAATAGTTCATTGTATATACCACATCTTTATCCATTCATCAGTCAGTGGACGTTTGGGCTCTTTCCATAATTTGCCTATTGTTGATGCTGCTGGTATAAACATCAGGGTGCATGTATCTCTTTGAATCAGTATTTTTCTCCTATAGGTAAATACCTAGTAGTGCAATTGGACGATTGTAGGGTAGTTTTATTTTATTTTATTTTTTTGCATGTCATTCTTGTGCAGGGGTCATGCTAATCTTCATTGTATCATTCCAATTTTAGTATATGTGCTGTCAAAGTAAGCTCTAGGTTTATTATTTTTTCAAAGAGTACACAGGATCTCCCTGTATTTTTTTATCTTTTTTATTTTAGAAAGGAAGAGACAGCACGAGCAGGGAAAAGGGGCAGAGAGAGAGAAGTTGGGGGAGGGAGGGAGGGAGGGAGGGAGGGAGGGAGAGAGAGAGAGAGAGAGAGAGAGAGAGAGAGAGAGAGAGAATCTCAAGCAGGATCCATGCTCAGCATGGAGCCCAAAGTGTGGCTTGATCCCATGGCCCTGGGATTGTGACCTGAGCCAAAATTAAGAGGCAGATGCTCAAATGAGTGAGTCATGCAGATCCTCCTCTTATATTAATTTTAGCCATTCTGACTGGTGTAAGGTGATACCTCATTGTAGTTTTGATTTGTATTTCCCTGTCGATTAGTGATGTTGAACAATTTTTCATGTGTTTGTTGGCTATCTGTATGTTTTCTTTGGAAAAATGTCTGTTCATGTCTTCTTCCCAGTTTTTAAAACTGGATTATTTGGTTTTTTTGGGTGTTGAGTTTTTAGAGTTCCTTATATATTTTGGATACTAACTCTTTATTAGATAGGTCATTTGCAAATATCTTTTTCCATTCTGTAGGTTGACTTTTAGATTTGTTGATTATTTCCTTCACTGTGCAAAAGCTTTACATTTTGATGTAGTCCCAATAGTTTAGTTTTGCTTTTTGTTTCCCTTGCTTCAGGAGTTATATCTAGTAAGAAGTTGCCACCGCCAATGTTAAAGATGTTACTGCCTTTGTTTTCCTCTAGGATTTTGATTTTTTCCTGTCTTTCATTTAGGTCTTTAATCCATTTTGAATTTATTTTTGTGTGTCATGTAAGAAAGTGGTCCAGTTTAATTATTTTGCATGTTGTACTCTAGCACAATTTTAAAATTGTTTATGACAATCAAACTTTCTAATAAATACAGATTCTTCATTATGTGGACTTCATCTGCAAGTGAGACCTGCCATGCAATTTTAGTGCCTAATTTTTGCCTATGTTCAAAATTGCATTATATCAAGTGAGATCTAAAGTCATTTGACTTTCAGAGTGTTAGGAAAAATGTCTGACTTAAAAAAAAATTTTTTTTTTTTTAGAGAGAGTGCAAGTGGGGAAGAAATGCAGAGGGGAAGAGGGAATCTTAGACAGGCTCCAAGCTCAGTGAAGAGCCTGATGCAGGACTCAATCCCATGACCCTGGGATCATGACCTGAGCTGAAATCAGGAGTAGGATTTCCAACCACCTGAGCCACCCAGGTGTCCAAAAATGTCTGATGCTTAAGATGAAATGTTCTAGTACCAAAAACAACAAAAGTTATCCCATTTCTGCACTTGTGCTCATGTTGAATTCTTTTAGCCATAATTAAGAAAAAAATATTTTGGTGGTAAAAAATCAAGTCACATTGCATTTTAATATAAGACTAAGTTGTTTAGCAAACTGTGGCTTTAAACTGGCAAACAAATGACATGGAGTATTGGACAAATGTGCTGCCTTTATTATGGAATAATACTGAGAAGGAATAGTGGTGGAAGTTAATATATAAATAGTGTTTTATAAAGAGGAGGTCAGTTTTCATATCAACCTCATTTAAACATTTCACAGTACTTCAAATAAAGAAAAGTTTTGGGAGAATCAGTTCATCATGGCATTCAAAACTCAAAAGAACTAACAATGTAATATGTGTGTATGTGTGTGTTTACCATATTTACATCTTGAGATGTTGCTCAAAGATTCTGTCTTTATATATAATGACTTTACTCAATTATTAGTAAATGTTTAAGTAAATACATGGTAAATTATTCTTAATGATTATTTTTAATGTTAATTTTTTTGGTATCATTATTAAGTAGAGTAGCCTATTAAAATCAACTTTAGTGGTTCAGCTTCACTGGTAAAGAAAACATGATAACAATAATGTTGAATGAAGTCCCAGCATGCCCCAAATAAAGACATCAGTTTAGTAACATCTATGTATAGTGAAGTCTATCAGTGACAACTTGGCTTCAGTAAAAGTTCAATGTATAAAATCAAATTTTTTCAGTTTGACTTTAATATTAATTTTAAAATTTTGTTTTGATTAGCAGTTTATATTTTAATTTATGTAGATGTATTTAAGACTCATGATGAAATGATTTGTCAAGAATAGGATTTAATAAATATTATTTCCTTTGAAGAATTCATTAATATTATGGATGTTTGATAAACTCTGCCCTGAAAGACACGAGATGACCTTTTAATAGAACTGAAATAGGTAGATTAGACGTATATAAATGATAAGATATTGTCTTTTAGGGTAAAGATGTCAGACTGCTTAAATTTAAATCTTAGCTCATTGCCCAAATAGTTTTATAGCCTTGTTTAAAATAATAAATTTAATTAAATCAATTAAATTAACTCCTGTAAACTTTATTTTCTTTGTCCATAAAATGTGAATAGCTCATGGAGCTGTTCAAAAGATTGGATGACAACATGTGTGTAGAATACCCACAACAGCATCTGGCATATAGAAAGTTTGGTATAAATGATAATTATCATTTTATTGGTAATAATCATTTTAATTTATACCTGAGTTATGATTTTTTTCTTCCATGCTTTTATTGCTGTTTTGATCACATCTTCTTCACCCCAGTACTGAGGGAAGGATTCCTGCCATAGGGTTATGGGGAAGGCCAAACAAATGACACCAGACTCTGGACAGATGAGATAAACAGCAGTTTATTATCACATATATTCACAGCTCGATGGAGAAGGATACCACACAACATGTGCCACAGGGGGGAGATCTTAGGAACAGAGGGAGAAGCAGGAGGCTAAGGGAGCAGGTTTACTAGTGACAAGAGGGTAAGATAACTCCGGGGTCCTTTGGGAGGATATGATTGTCTTGTTCCAATGATTATGCACAGTGGCAGTTAGCTGAAGCCCAGGATACAAGAATAATCAGGCACGGTGCCTGGTTTCCACGATGGGTTTGTTTGGCTAGTGTACTTTATCTCTGGGAGCAGAGTGGAGAAGGGAACATGGTTAGGCCGTTTGAGGTCTTGGCATCAGATGTCAAGGAAGCACATAATATTTATTTCAGACCTTAAACCACAATGACATTGGTTTAATGCCAGAGGTGCATATTAAGAGGCTATTAGTATCAATAAATCCACATTACAGCAAACATTAAATGATATGGAGAGTAAGAGCCTTCTAGATATAGATCTTCCAATTTTAGTTTGTTTTTTGGCTTCTTTTTTAGGTTTTTTTTTGGGGGGGGGTGGGCCCTCAATTCTTATCAAAAGATTTACTATACTGAGTCAGTTTCTAGAGACTCAGGTGAAAATTTTGGTTTAAAGTAAAATTTCAAATTTATGAACAATATTGTGTCTTTTAAAAATATATGTTACTCTTTAAATTTTGTGTTTCTAAACTTCAGACTGAAGTAGCCATTCTTTATTTTATAGTTTAAGTGTTTCTGGGTGTGATTACAAGGAAACACATTATACCAATGTTCTATAATCTAAATGAATACCAACTTGCTAAAGTAATTTAAGAGGGGAGTTTTAGCTCTTTAAGTACTATTTGGTTATCTCTTTTATGTACTTGCATTACAATTGTCCTCACATAATATATATGGTGTGGCAAAATAGAGACTTAAAAAATACTCTTCTTTGATAATTATTGCTTCTCTTAATTCAATACAGCCCCAGGTTATTGACTTAGAATGGGTTTAATATATATGCCAATTTTAAGCTCTTTTCGTAAATGCTTAAAGATTTCATTACTAGATATTGAATCTTAAATTTCTAATTTCTAAATTACTTCCTCTTTTGGGTTTAAAAAGGTGAACTAAATCTATTAATTATTGGAATACAATTTTGGTAAATTTTGATGAAACCTTTAAGATACCTAACTTAGCCCCATTTATTAGATTCTTTATAACTGACAGTGACAATTAACATACTTAACATAATTTAAAATTTATAATATATGAACTAATATATAATAATTTGAACTAATAAAAGTGATGTGAGTTTAAAAAGTCTACAAGGATAAAACCCAAGTATGTAATTAGTAAGCATGAACACTGACTGGTAATTTATCATTTTTTTCCTGTTATTAAGTTGTTCTTTTCTTGGACTTGAAAATAAAATGTTACAAAAAGAAAAAGAAATAGGAGTAGTAGTAAAATTCTTGATCTGTCTGTGGAGCAGAAACTGCTTGCTGCCTGCTCAATATTCATTCTCTCTCTCTCTCTCTCTCTCTCTCTCCTTTCCTCCCTCCCTCCCTTCCTCCCTTCTTCCCTTCCTTCCTTCCTTCCTTCCTTCTTTCCTTCCTTCCTAGAGAGAGCGAGAGTGCATGAGTGTGAGCAAGGGAGGGCCAGAGGGAGAGAGAGAGAGAGACAATCTTAAGCAGGCTCCATGCCCAGCGTAGATCCCAACTCAGGCTCTATCCCAGGACTGTGAGACCATGACCTGAGCCAAAATCAAGAATTGGATCCTGAACCATCTAAGCCACTCAGGCACCCCTCTCTTTTTTCTTTATTAATGGAATTCTGGTTGTGTGTTTAACAAAAGTTCACATCTTCCCACATTCCTTTGTAGGTGGAGATGGCTAAGGATCTGTCAGAAATTACCAAAATTTTCTCAGTCATAGAGCTTTTTGTGCTTTAGTAATTTTTTCATGGTGCCCTTAAGCCTAAAGAAATATCTAACAGTTCTGTTAAGTGGTTCCATCCAAAAAACTTATAAATATCTATGTTCTCATAAGGTAGTAGCCATTTGAAAAAATAATATAAATAAATTAAAAGAAAAACTGTTTTTATTACGTTCTTGAAGAACCAAAATTATAATAATTGGAGGTGTGTGCCTTGAATCCTGTGCAACTTTTCAAATCTTGGAATCATATCAGGACCTGTTGCCCTCATTTTCTGTTCAATGTTGATTTTTATATGGTATTTGCTTTTTTTTTTTTTTTTAACAATAGCATTGTAAAACTTCCAGTTTTTCAAACATATGCCATGTCAATATACCAAGATCAAATGTTGAAACTGAATTTGCTCAAGTTAGTGTTTCACTTAGTCTGAAAGATGTTGAATATTTCTGTGATTTCCTCAAAAACTTAAAATATCCTGTCATGTTCCCATTGGCACACAATTTGGGAACTATGTGTATAAGGAAAAATTCTTGGAAGGGACTTAAGGGAATATTTGGAAATAGACCAAACTCTGCTGGCCTTTTGTCTTTTGCCCTCCATCCTTCTGCTGCTTCCTGCTAGGAATCATCTTACAATCCCAAGAATGAAAGTCATACCCTAAGGATAACACAACAGTAAGTTAGAGGGAAACTTGGTCCTGCATAGCTCTTCTGTCAGTCCAATGGGTTCTGGATTGATCACAAATGGACTTTTTGATACACAGGAATCACACTGTGGTAAGGTTTCTACTGAAAGCTTTTGACTGCAATCCTAACTGACTTTATTTAAATTTTTAGCTATGCCCTCCATCAATGTATCAGCCTGTGTTTAGTAGCTGAGTTTAGAAAAGTTTGTTTATGCATATTTAATGGACAATCTGACTAACCCTATTTATAACAATCTTTCCAAACCTTTTCTATGTAAGACATGAAATTGCAGACATTGGGCTATAAATGAAAATGCCAGTATCCATCCATTCAATATGGGCAATCCTGATTGTTTTCAGTTTCATTTTATGTCTTCTTTCCATGCTTTCTTGTTGTCACCCAATATGAAAAGTCCAAGGATAAATGTTCTCAGTTTTATTTTAAAATGTATCCTTGAGTTTGACTTCAAAATTAATTGAAAAAGAACACTTAACTCACTTGCCAGACAACAGAGAATCCTTCTGGGATTGTGGGTGGTAAAAGAACAAGAGTCAGCTATTTTATTTATTTATTTATTTATTTATTTATTTATTTATTTATTTATAAGAGAGAGAGAGCATGAGCCGGGGAAAGGGGCAGAGAGAGAGGAAGAGCGAGTGAGAATCCTAAGCACGCTCCATGCTCAGCACTGAGCCTGACATGGCACTCAATCCGACCACCCAGGATCATGACCTGCACCAAAATCAAGAGTGGGACACTCAACCTACTGAATCACCCAGGCACCCCAAGAGTCAAGTATTTTAAGTACAAATCTCTATTTCACAGTTTATGAAAGTATTTAAACTTTAAAGATGAGTATAAAAGTTGTTAATGCTTCCCTTTCCAATCCTAGATTTCAAAGATCATTTTCTTATCTGTAACTCCTACCTCTCTACTCCCTCTCCCTCAGTCCAGACAAATTGATGCATTTTATTTCATGTATAAAGAACAGGGAAAGAACTTTAGTGCACAAGTTCAGAAAGTTTCTGATGTGTGTGACTTAATTATTGTCTATCATTTAGATGTCCTTTTCCTTGTCATTGAATTTAAATGGAGAGCAATAATCTTCACAAATTAAGGAAGTACATTAATATTTGTACTATGCACCAAGTTATAGAAAGTGCATTCACATATATTCTTTTGCTTAATATTTCAGTTATTTCAGCATAAGAATGAGAATATGGAAGGCAAGTGGTGTGATGCAAGGCTTGGGAGTCTAACCGACTGGGTTTGCATTCCAGTCTTGTCATTTAGGAGTTATGTGATCTTGCTCAATACCTTAGTGGAGTTATTATTATTTCTGTGTTAAAGATAAAGAGACCAAGTCTCAGGAGGACTTACGTTTTTAATTGCTTATTCTTTTTTTAAATTTTTTTTAATGTTTTATCTATTTTTGAGAGAGAGAGAGAGACAGAGCATGAGTGGAGGAGGGGCAGAGAGAGAGGGAGACACACAGAATCCAAAACAGGCTCCAGTCTCTGAGCTGTCAGCACAGAGCCCAATGCAGGGCTCAAACTTGGGAACAATGAGATCCTGACTTAGGCTGAAGTGGGAAGCTCAACCAACAGAGCCTCCCAGGCGCCCCAATTGTTTTATTCTTTAATAGAAGGACTAAATTAGGAAAACAACTTCAACTGGCTGCTCAGACTCAAATACTTCATTGAAAATCATCTTTTATAGAACTAGTTTTCTGTTTTTGCGAGACTTCCATATAAATTTTGGGATTTTATTGTTACCATTTAGAAATTGAAACCATTTGCATCCACTTTACCAAACAATTGGAAATAACTGAGATTGCCTATGTCAACATGACTAAATATTTGTTCAAAAAATTTTTGCCCAGGAAGAGATTGCTAACCTAGGCAAATAACAAATGTATCAAACAAAACAAAACAAAACAAAACAAAAACCAGTTCACTTATGAAGGTGTGCTTCATTTTCATATGAAGAAAGAACACAAAGTGTTCTTCATGTGTCAACCAATCCCAAACTCTTGCATCATGTGCTCTACCCAGTCCAAAATTTGTTTCCTGTCTTGAAAAAACAACCTTAAACCACTTGATCTTAGATCCCAAAATTTGATATAAATAGTATTCTCTATTGTTTTCTTCTTTTAGGGGATACTACTGTGAGTTTATTGATGGTAGTGTTCTCCCTTATTATATAGTAGGTCTAAAAATTTTGTTTTCTGATGGTCTTTTGAGGAGTTGTCAGTCAACCTCACTGATAACTGTTAAGTGCTAAATAGTGAAGAATTAACATTATCCACAAAGAGATCTTATCTTTGTTCAGGAGAGATTATTTCTAAGACCTTGGATTGACCTGCCATTAAGAGTGTTGTTGATTTGTTCACCATGGGCCATACTAAATAGTCTAACAATGTGAATTATGGTGTGGGCTTTGGGCCACACAGCTCAACCTCAATAGGGGCTGACAGCTAAAGGTCAGTCATATAGGTGGTCAATCATGTCTATATGCCTGAGTCCCAATAAAGACACTGGATACCATATCTTGAGTTAACTTCCCTGGTTAGAAATACTCCATGAATATTGTCGCACATCATTGCCTGGAGAAGTTAGCACTGTCCACAACTTTTCTGGGAGATGAAAACTAGAGGTTAAAGATGTGGACTGTGCCTCTTGTGCCTCTTCCCTTGGCTGATTTCTGTCTGTTTCCTTCTCCTGTGAGAAACCATAACCATGCATATGGTGACTTTCAGTGAATTCTGTGACTCCTACTGGTAAACTACGGAACTTGAGAATAGTCTTGGGGACTTGGAGTTGGTGTTAGAGTAATGGTAGTGTTCGGGATTGCTGAACTTTGTAAGCAGGTAGTCAGTGAGAGCATAGCACACTCTATTTTGAAGAAGACACTCAGGGATAATTCTAATACTTACCAATTTTTCCTTCTCTTTCATGGTAAGAGAGAGAATAGAGAAATATTGAAGAGCAAGAGCATCCAGTTATAGCATTAATCTGTTAGGATATAAATGAATACATTCTATTCAAGCAAGAGTATAGGGTAATTATAAATAATAAAAATATCATTACATTACATTTGCACTTTTCTTTTTCTGCAGAATTTTTATAAGGAATATTTACTTCACTAAAGAGGAAATTGGGGCTCAGAGAGATGAAGTATCTTTTCCCAGACCCATGAGAATAATAAAGCCCTTACATCTAGGTTTCCTGATTAAAAATTCAGGTTGTTTCTTTTAAAATATATCTTATCGTAGCCTCCATAGAAAGCTACAGGTGCACATAAACTTTTGTTAAATAAGATTCTCTGATACACATTGTTCTGTAACCTTAGCAATATGTCACTGTGGCATGAAAATTTTTGATACATTTTTATGTGTTTTCTTTTCATGTTTTCTTGGTTTTCCTTATCCTAGTCAAGCAGGTAATCAACTTTGTGATTTTTCCATCTTGGGAATTTCCCGGCTAGGTAGAAGTACTGGCTGGGTAGAATGGAAATTGTATACGAGACATTTCTCCTGTTTCCCGTCTTTTGCTTCCAAAAGATTAAGCCCACTGAAGACAATAGAGTCCAGTGAAAGAGAAAGAGCCTTTAAAGGATATAGAGAGGTATTTCCATAGACTAGAGAAATTTTCTTTGTTTGTTGAGGATGAGTGGAAGGTCTTTGGATTTCCGGCACTGAAAAAATCTATTCCCTGTGTTCTGGCTATGACATTCTGATGTGGAAGTCCTTGGAGGGAATGGCCATTAGGTGCATCAGGAAAACTGATTTCAGTCCGGGTTATCCTAACTTCATTAAAGACCTGATGTCTAATGTATGCTTACAAAAGTGATAGAGAAAACAATAGATCTGAAAGATACATGTGGGGAGGAATAATAAAGGCCTAAGTGATAATCATTATGAACAAATGATGACTAAAGTACTCCCCCTCTTTACCCCAATATCCTAGTATTGACTAGGACCACAAGATCTTAGTTCAACCCTAAGGCAGAATCTCAAGAATGATTGATGTCTGAATTTCATTCCAGCTTGGCAAGATGTAGGATTGAAATTTAAATAAATTTATACAAAAAAAGTAATGAATCATTTGTAAATTGCTTATATACCTAAGTTTGTGAACTCATTTCATATCTGCTTCTCATTCCTTTTCTTGTTACAATTTGTTGCAATTCATGAATGTACATTGACACATATAATCATCCAGAGTCTATGTCTACATTATGATTCACTTTTGGTGTTATGCATTCTGTGGGTTTGGACAGATGTATAAAGACATGTATTCATCATTATGATTTCCTACAGAGGATAGACTACACTTAAAAGAATTGCAAGTGTGGCTTTTAATGAATTACTGGTAACTTAAAGACCTACAAATCCAGTTACCTGTGGCAGTGACTTTAATCACTCTTTGGAGGAATTTTACTAGGAATACAAACTTTTCTAGTTCCACTAAGAACCTTCTTATATTATTTCATTTATTTATTTATTTATTTATTATTATTTATAATTTATAATTATTTATATAATTATATTTATTTATAATATATATAATACATTATATATGTTATATAATTATATAATATATATTATATATATTTATAATATAATTATATTATATTTATATAATTATATTTATATAATTATTTATAATTTTATTTATTTATTTATTATGATTTTTAATATTTAAATCCAAGTCAGTTAACATATAGTGTAATAATGATTTCGGGAATAGAATTTAGTGATTCATCACTTACATATAAGACCCAGTACTCATCCTGACCAATGTAATGCCCCTTGCTCATTTAGACCATCCTTCCACCCAACCTCCCTCCAGCAACCCTCAGTTTGTTCTCTGTATTTAAGAGCCTCTTATGGTTTGTCTCCCTCTCTGTTTTTATATTATTTTTGCTTCCCTTCCCCTATGTTCATCTGTTTTGTTTCTTAAATTGTGAGTGAAGTCATATATTTGTCTTTCCCTGACTTATTTTGCTTAGCATAATACACTCTAGTTCCATCCATGTTTTTGAAAATGGCATGATTTCATTCTTTTTGATCACTGAGTAATATTCCATCATATATATATATATACACACACACACACACACACACACACACACACACACACACCATATATGTATCTCACATCTTCTTTATCCATTTATCAGTTGTAGATGGACATTTGGGCTCTTTCCATACTTTGGCTGTTTTTGATAGTGATGCTATAAACATTGGGGTGCATGTGTCCCTTTGAAACAGCACACCTGCATCCTTTGGATAGGTATCTAGTAATGCAATTGCTGAATTCTAGGGTAGTTCTATTTTTAATTTTTTTAGTAACCTCCATACTGTTTTTCAGAGTGACTGCACCAGTTAGCATTCCCACCAGCAGTGCAAAAGGAGAACCTTCTTATATTAAATGGGAATCCTAGGAAAATGATTGATAATGAGGAGGAAAACCTTAAGAATATATTATTTCTGTGTTTTCTCATCAGAAATCTGGTAAGGGATATAATTTTATTTGCAAATAGCTTTTAAAAAACTTTTCATAAAATTACAAGAAATAAATGAAATAGAGTTTATTCATAAGTTTTTTGATAAAAATGATTTTTCATTTTAATCCAAATAGGATAGAATAAGTACAATAAATGATAATATTAACATAAAATGTGTAATAAAATTTCCCTTGTAAATAAATGAGATTATTTCATTTCTGCTTAGTTTCTGTTTGTAGGATCTATCCATCTTTCAGTTATCTATCTGGCTGGTTATTGAAATAAGAACTACTGTTTATTGAGTGTTTATTATATGCCAGACCCTTTTTTTTCAGGCCCTTTTTTATGTATTTACAAATAGTAGATGAGTTAACAATCACAATATCTCCATGAGATAGGGTTTATCACCATCCCAACTTTAAGATGAAAGAAATGGAGGCATAAAGAGGTTTACTTTTTTGATGATGTTCCTAGTTAGTAAGTATTGGAGTATTAGAACCAGACAGCCATACTCCCAAGATCTTTCAGTAGTGTTTATTTTGCTTGGTCTTTGCAATACAAAGATGAAACTCTATTGTCTCTATTCTAAAGAAATTTACAATGTGTTTCAATAAAAGGTAATTGTTTTAAAGAGATGAACTGGTTGGATAGATGTATAGCATGAAAGTCTCCCTAGAGTAGTTGGAGACTCACAGAAAATGTAGAATTTGAGCTGAATCTTCTAGAATGAGTAAGAATTTTTCAGTTGCTAAAGCAAGGGTTGGTGTTCAGGTTGAAAGAAATAGTGGGTGAAGTTCTAAAAGCTTATGACAGTTTTGTGTACTGAGAAAGAAAAATAGTCATTATTAAAGTTTAGAAGCAGAGTATTTCCCTTAGAAAAAAATACATTCTATAGTTTTGATGATTCTCTCTCTCTCTTTCTCTCTCTCTTTCTCTCTGTCTCCTTCTCTCTCTCTCAAGTTTACACACACACACACACACACACACACACACACACACATAAAAGTTGCCTGAGAAAAGACATCTTCTAGTCTTCTAAATTACTGAGAAATGACACTTCTATATTTTCCACTGTTGACAGCTTGACTCTATTTTTTTCTGCTCAACAAAATAGTGTGGTCTTTATTGGACAGCCCTAAAGGTTTAGAGTACACACTGTCCAGTAGAGCAACTACAGTTGTCTACTATTTTCACTTATTTCCATCCTTAACAACACAATTACAAATAAATGGTGACTGCCCCAGCTGTTGCTGAGACTGATGTGAGGAAAAATCTGGTAGCGACCTGGTATGCTAAAGCATTTAAAACTGCGACTTATCTAAGGTAAGGAATATCCAATGTCAGTTGATTTAGCTAATGAGCAATAACATTTTCAGTGGCAGACTAAGGTAGCTTTTAGTATGGGGTAAAGCTAATCTGTATTGTCAATAGGTCATCCTTCCAAGCCTGTCTTCTTTCTAGTTTGAAGAACATGAAAAACTAATAAGAAAACTGGTATATACAGATTCATATGTAGAAATCTCAGTTGCATAGCCTTTGTAATGAGAATAATCCTAGAACTGTCATATGTATACATTGTATCTCTGACTACATCCACATAATTCAGATGTTTGTGAGCAGTTAAAATTTACCATTTGTGTTCTAGTACAAAATAAAAATACTATGAAAAAAATTCCATATGAATGGGGAGAAGGGAGGCGACAGAACGTTTCTCATAGTCTTACTATCCAGAGAACGAAGTTTTGTTAACATGTGGTATTTCTTTTCAGTGTCTTTATGAGTGAGGTATGAATATTGCCATATTTATTTTAATCTATTATAAATGGGCATAGATTTTTAGGATTATAATACTAATAACGGTAATTATAGTATCTTATTACACAGCTCTTTATATAATTCTGATTTGAGTGGGTTGATAATCATCCTCAAATTTATAGAATTTTGTAGCTCCTCTCGGGTAAATATCAAGTGATCAAATACTCACATTTGATATGTAACAAATGATGTATCATTTTTGACACCTAGGAAATATATACTTGCTAACATTTGGGGGCTGTGTGATAGTTTTGGAAAGCTAAGGTAGCTTGATCATCAGCTGTGTTTCCCTGCCACTTCAAAAGTTGACTCTGTGTGTCAGACTCTTTGGAAGTCCACAGCTATCTTTGGTACTTGTGTGAATTCCCTCAGGATGTTTATTCTTCAGTAGCCTCTTACTCTGAGCTTCTGGTTCTGTTGATTTGGTTCAGGTTAGAGGTTGTCTCACCTCCCTTAACAGGGTGCTCTGGTTGGTTCAGACCTGGAATTCATCCCTGTTTGGTGACCTGCACCAGGTAAATGAACAAACAAATAAACAAAACTCTCACTCAAGCCATGTGCCTGCTTCATTTTACAAGGGAGGTGTGTGACTACATGAGTTAGGGAGGTATAATATTCTCACAGTGTAGCCAACTTTAAAAATGAATATTTCCATCTTAAAAGCTCTTTAGCTACTCAACAAATGGGGATGCTTTACTGACCATCTCACATCAAATAGCATTTCTGCCTCACTAGTTTGCTAACTCCTTTCTCCCTTGCCAAAACTTGTTCCATTTTTTTTCTGTGCATTTTTTGCATATTCCAAGTAACCCCAACTTATTCTCAATTTTTTTTTTTTTTGCAGAGAAATAAGTTTGAGTCCTTTACAACCTCTAATATCAAATCATTGCATATTCAGACTCATTCAAGAGCTCTGCGGAATGGTGACTTTCATTTATTAATTCTAAGACAGCAATATCATAAATATCATTATTTTTTACATGACACTAGTTTTTAAAACAAAACAATTCTCACTTTTTTATAAAGTAATGGCAACACCAAATATCTAGATCTAGCAATTAGAAAATCTGTAAATGCAACCTTTCTTCTTTTTCCTTTTCCTTTTCCACCTCTTTTACTTTGTTTTTTTTCTTCATTTTAGCTTTTCTTATGGAAATGACTTTATAAAGATATTTCTAAACTTATATTTATTTATTTTAAGTACTTTTAAAATATTCTGAAATTCAAAGTTTTGAAGTAACATACAGAAAAAAATGTGTGGATTAAAAAAATGTAACCTTTTGGTCCATAACTGTGACTAGTTTAGTGTATCATATGATACTGAACATTATATCTGCTGTAATATTTATTTTATAGTTATTTCAGTGTTCCTATGCATAAGATGGTTTAATGTGTGCTAAGATCAGAATATAGAAATCCCAGATCCAGAGGCAAATTTGGAAATTAGGAGCAGAAATACAAAATAACTTTGGCTACTATAAAAATAACTAAGATTGGGATACGATGGATGGTCATTAGGCCCCGGAATTTCCTCAGAATTCTGTTATTTTGTTATATATCATATAGGAAATATTCTTTTTTCACCAATGGCTTGCAACATATGAATTTTTAGTTTCCTCATTAAAAATTTTTTTATTGTTTGTTTATAAACAATAAACAAACAATTGTTTGAGAGAGAGACAGAGCGTGAGCAGGGGAGGGACAGAGAGAGAGGGAGACAGAATCTGAAGCAGGCTTCAGGCTCTGAGCTGCTTGCACAGAGCCTGACATGGGGCTTGAACTCACGAATCACAAGATCACAACCTGAGCCAAAGTTGGATGCTCAAATGACTGAGCCACCCAGGCACCCCAGGTTCCTCATTTTAAAAAAAAAACAGTCTACTTATGACTAATCTTGGAGTTCTAAAAATGTGCGACACAATCGAGAATTTAGAGAAGTGGCTCAGTATGGCTGGAATGTAGAATTTGATTAAGAATATGACAGGAATCAAGAGTGAAGATAAGGGCAAGGAACAGATGAGAGAATCCAGGTTATGAGGTTGAGGGGGCTTATAAAATTGATTAAAAAATGTGTAATCTATTCTATAGACAATGAGGAGCCATAGAAAAATTTAAGTTGAAAGTTGACTTGGTCATTCTTCTGGTTTGCTTTTTGGGGATGAGAGAGCAGTGCCATTGGCCTGGACCTATACCAAACCAATGGCCTATCATTTTATTGCCTGGACCTTTGAAAATGACCATTACTGAAATGCCATTAATAGTTAAAACTATGAATAACTTCCTTTACTAATTTACCTACATGCTTTTTTTTCCCTTTGGCAGTTTCATTAAAATCTGGTTGTGTATTTGTGAACATCTTTCATTATGTTCCCCAGAAGAAAAGCAGATTGAGAATGACTAATGTAGAGAATGTGGAGGGAGGCCAGTAGGAATACCAGTTGGAGATGATCTCTGTCATCATCTTGAAAGGTGATGTGAGCTGAACTGAGGAAGGGTTTTGTGGGCGGAGAAGAGGAGATGCAGATGAAAATGTCAAGTGATATTAACAAATAGAAAATGTTCAACAATAGCATGTGGAAAATTAAGGGGAGAAGAGGAGTTCTATAATCGCAACCTTTTTTTAAATTTTTTTAAGTGTTTTTATTTATTTTTGAGACAGAGAGAGACAGAGCATGAGCAGGGGAGGGGCAGAGAGAGAGGGAGACACAGAATCTGAAGCAGGCTCCAGGCTCTGAGCTGTCAGAACAGTGTCTGTCGCGGGGCTCGAACTTATGGACTGTGAGATCATGACCTGAGCTGAAGTCAGACGCTTAACCGACTGGGCCACCCAGGCGCCCCAGTCGCAACCTTTTGTGTGTGTGTGTGTGTGTGTGTGTGTGTGTGTGTGTGTGTGGCTGATTGTACAGTGATATTCAGAGAAATTCAAATGGAGGATTAAATTTTGGTAAAAAATTGGTGTGAATGAGGTGGGAAGAAGTTCCTTTTGAATATATTGAGCATAAATGTTTTGGTTTTTGATGGCTTATGTTTTCAGAATCCTTTACTACTTGCTTTAAATTTATGTTGAGCTTTCAATAAAGGAGGAAATTTCATCTTTACAATAGCAAAAGCAGAATGGTGTTTGTGGTAATACAAAGAATAATGGCATCAATATAAGATGGCCTCCTCACCTCTGCTCCTCAGTGACAGCTGGGAAGACTTTGGCCCATGCCTTCCATGCATTCTTCGTTTTTATTTCTTACTAGCATTATATTTGTTAAGACATAAGACCTTATATCTAGTTTAAGAAACCAGATAAGTTAAAAAAATTTCTTTTTAACATTTATTTATTTTTGAGACAGGGAGAGACAGAGCATGAACAGGGGAGGGTCAGAGAGAGGGAGACACAGAATCTGAAGCAGGCTCCAGGCTCTGAGCTCTTGGCACAGAGCCTGAGGCAGGACTCGAACTCACAAACCATGAGATCATGACCTGTGCCAAAGTCGGTCGCTCAACCGACTGAGCCACCCTGGCGCCCCAGAAACCAGATAAATTTAACAATGATAAAATTACAAACCTTAATTGTCAGTAATTACAACATTTTTAAAATTCTTTTTTATTGTGGAAATTCTCAAATATACATAAAATTAAAATAAGTACTTTATAAACCTCATGTGCCCATTATCCAGCTTAAGCAATTATCACAGCCAATCTCATTTTATTTAATTCCCACCCACTCTCTCCTCCTATCTCCTGGAGCACTAAAAACGAAGGAGCTTTATTGAGGCATAAATTACAAACTATAAAATTTGCCCATTTTAGGTGTGAAATTCAATGGACTTTTAGTAAATTTGGAAAGCTGTACAAACATCTCCACATCCAGTTTTGGAACATTTTTTACCATACCGAAGGGATTCCTTGTACTCATTTTCCTTTGCTCTTTTTCCCACTTCCA